>NW_021145924.1:0-2037 GCF_002837175.3 Physeter macrocephalus | reverse complement strand
GACCGCCAGGGCCCGTGAGCCACGGCCGCTGGGCCTGCGCGTCCGGAGCCTGTGCTCCGCAACGGGAGAGGCCACAGCAGAGGGAGGCCCACATAATACAAAAAAAAAAAAAAAAAAAAAACAACAACAAAAAAAAACAATACTGTTCATTGCAGAAAAATCAGAAAATATAAGCCAAAGGAGAAAAAACTAAAAATTACTTATTATCCAGATAGCTGCTCTCTTTCATATGTGTGTGTGTGTGTGTGTATGTATATATATATATATATATATATATAAAAATGTAGTATGAATATGTAAGGGTATTCTACAAACTTTATTGTAACTTGCTTTTTGGTAACTTAATAGACCGCATAGGCAGGCGGACTCTCAACCACTGCGCCACCAGGGAAGCCCCACACAAGTCATTTCTAATGTCTGCTTAGGAATTCCGTGGTGTGGATATTCTGTAATTTGTTGGGCCAGTCCTCTTACTGCTGGGCATTTAGGTAGTTTCTCAGTTTTTGCTATTATAAATAATGCAGAGATATGTCATTAGTATATCTTTGCACACTTAATTTGATAATAACCTTGATATTTTAAATTGCTTGGTCCAGGGGTTCTGCCCATTTCTACGATTCTTTAAAATCCCAATTAGCAACGAGAATGATGGCTTCCCTTGTTATCTAAAATAACTGTTTTCTTTGCATCAAGAACAACTGAGACTAAATTCCTAGCTTGGCTCAACAAGTCCCTTCTCCTCTCTGAATCTTGGTTTCCCCATCTGTGAAATGGGAGTAATAACACCTTTGAGCTTGATTACATAGTGATTATTGCATTCGAATATGAATGAAACGCCCCTGTCTTAGGATTCTGGGATCAGGCAGGCCCCCGTAGATGTCAGAGAAACCGTCAGGCTGATAGTAGATTGTGCAGTGACCCCAAGTTCCTCATGTCAGGTCTGTTTAAAGTGGGGTTTGCCCACAGCGACCCACTCAGGAGCCATTTCTGAGCTCCCCTTAGGGAATGGTGACAGGGATACACTGGGATGAAAGGGCAGAGGCATCTCTTCCTGAGGTCACATGGTAACCCCCTGCTGTAATGTAACAGCTGCTGCCATGTCCTGTGCCCTCACTGTGTGCCAGGCAAAGGGCTGGGCAGGGCGCAAGCCATATCTCCACCCTTCCTCACCACCTTCTTCCAGGTAGGAGAGAATAGCCTCCAGGTAGAGTAAAGATTGCCACAGAGGTCAGCTACTTGTTCATGGTGCCCTATGAGGGATCAGAATAGCCAGCATTGAAGCCAGGTCTGCCCGGTTCCAAAGCCCGATCTCTTCATCCCACTGCATGACCCCCATCAGCAGAGACTAACTTGCCTGCATAGCTGGGACCTTGCTTCTAAGTCCAGGACTGCTCTGAACCACTGCATGATCTTTGGCAAGTTACTTAACCTCTCTGGGCTTCAAGTGCACTGCTATAAACGAGGGAGACTCGCTGAAGGAGATTTCAAGGAGATGAAAGATGTAGAGGTGCCAAGGGTAGGGGGAAGAGCATGGGGAAGCAAAGAGTGATATAAGGATTATGACAAAGGTGACTCTGCCAGAGCAGAGAGTCTGTGCTTGGTGGTACCCAGACTGTATCTCATGAAACTTTGAATCTGTGCCAGAGGCTGACACAGGGTCTAGGACAGAGGAGATGCTCCATAAGCACTGACTGCACGGATTATGCACAGATGGATGAATGAATGGGTAGGTGGATAGGCAGATAGGTGGATGGATAGATGGATGGATAAGTGATAGCTGGATGGATAGGTAGGTGAGTGGGTGTTGGATGGGTGAGTGGGTGGATGGGTGAGTGGGATGGATGAATGGATATTTCTTGAGCATCTAATAATTAGAACAACTATCCATTTTCTGGGAGCTTTGCATACCTTACTGTCCTCCTTCCTTCTTTCCTTCTTTCTTTTCAGCCAACAAATATTGAGCACCTCCTCTGCAAATACAATAATAAAAACAGAGCGCATCCTTGCCCTCATGAAGCCTACAGTGTAGTGGGGGAG
>NW_021145923.1:12055-50000 GCF_002837175.3 Physeter macrocephalus | reverse complement strand
TTGGGGGGCCCCCATTTGAGTCTGCGGGGGTGGGGCTGGGACTGGCAGGGAGAGAGGGGGGCTCCTGGGCTCTGGGAGGGCCGTGGGGCACACGCACAGCCTCGCTCCCTGGGCACCAGCCGCGTGCCAAACCCTCCCAGCGCCCCACACCCCCCGCCCTGCGGCCCGGAGCCGCCCTGAGCACACGGGGCAGCCGTGGGGCCGCGGGCAGGGAAGGGGGCGACCGCCCGGGCTCTCTGACACCCCGCCTGCCCCGCAGCGTGGACACGGACGAGAGCCGCTACCCCCAGAAGCTGGCCTTCGCCGAGTGCCTGTGCAGGGGCTGCATCAGCGCCAAGACAGGCCGCGAGACGGCTGCGCTCAACTCGGTGCCGCTGGCCCAGAGCCTCCTGGTGCTGCGCCGTCGGCCCTGCTCCCGGGATGCGGCGGGGGCGCCCGCGCCCGGGGCCTTCACCTTCCACACCGAGTTCATCCGAGTGCCCGTGGGCTGCACCTGTGTCCTGCCCAGGTCGGCCCGGTGATCACCGGCTCGGCTCCTGGACTGGCCCCTCCTAGTTATGTGTATTTATCGGTTATTTATGTGCCCCCCTGGGGCCCTGGGCAGGTACCGAGGCTCCAGGCCTCTGCTTTGAGACCTGGCCTGGGGAGGGCGCCGTCCCCGGTGCCTGGGGGATGACCCTGAGCTGGACAGCCCCCAGCTCGAGATGCACTTTATCCTTTGACAAAAACAGCCGGGCTAGAAGGAACATTCTCACTCTTCCAGAACTTGCTAAGCGACACCTACAGAAAAGGGAAAAGGTGTTCTGATGGCCACCTCCACTCCCTGGCCCCCTGGGCTCCCCTCACCCCAGCCCCCTGGGAGGAACGAGCACCCCTGTGTTTCTAAAGCAGCTATTTATTTTACGTGTGCGCGCGCGTTGTCTCACTGGTAAACAGGATCTCACAGCACAGCCCTGGCTGGCACAGAGGGCAGTGGGCGAAGCCTCTCTCTCACCCTCCACCCTGCCTGGTCGTCAACACCCAGCTGGTCCCCCGGGGGCAGCCACTGGCCCAGATCATGGTGTGTCCTTCTAGGAAGGTCTACGCATGGACCCAGGTGCACCCAGGGCGGGGTTATGTTTTAACACAGAGTGGAGCCCAGGTGTGCCCCGCTGGCCGTGCAGGAGCTCCCGGGCTGCCGATGGGACTCGTTCCCAAAGCCCAGCCCTCCACCCACAGACGTGGGTGTGGCCCCGGGGACCGCCTCCCCATCCCATGGACCCGCGTCCTGGGGTGACTTCCCGGGGGGGCCGCTCCGGGGGACATGTCTTTGTAGCCTGGCCGAGTCATGCTCCCCCAACACCAGCAGAGGCCCAGGCAGCTCTGGACAGCCCCTCGGGCTTCTGTCCACCACTGGTGACCTGCCAGACGAGGGGCAGCCAAGCTAACGGGCACCTCCCAGCTCAGGCACCCCGCCAGCCACCTGAGAACCGCCTGACCTGTCACGACAGAAGGCCCTGGATCGGAGTGCGTTTGGGGGCAATGAGTTTAGGGACCCAGGAGTGCATGGCCTCCTTCAGCAGTTCTGGGTCAGCTACGATGCCCGCTTTGGAGCCTCAGTGCCCACACCTGTGACCCACGTCAGCTCTAAGGGCTGTGGGGCTGCAGGACAGTTGTCTGCACGCCCCTGCCACTTTCACCTGCTGATTGACACCTACTGTGTGTAAGGCCCAGGAAGAGGGGAGGGGTCTCAGAAGGCTACCCGGAGAAGGTAACCTTTACCTTGAGCTTGGAAGGAGTCTTCAGTCAGCACTCACTGAGTTTCCGCCATGTGCCCAGGACTGGGATCAGAGCAGCGAACAAAATGGAAAGCTCCCCACCTGCCCCGTGGGTGACCGACAACCACGGCACCGGCAGCGAAGCCCTGGGCCGCTTGGTGGTGAGGGGATCTGGGAAGGGAGAGGGGCTGCAGTGGAGGCCACCTGAGAACCACCTGAGTGGCCATCCAGGGCCCGGTGCTCCAGGCAGAGGGGATGGCCTGTGCAGAGGCCGAGAAGGTGGCCGGCCTGTGCCCGGGGGTCAGTGTGACTGGAGCCCAGTGGGCGGGGTGACAAGGGCCAGAGCAGATGGGGGCGGGGGCCGGAGACAGTGTCCGTCCCGGGCCGTGGGAGCCTGTGGGCTCCGAGCCGGGCACCGGGCGGGACAGGGCAGCGCTGGGAGTGGCCTGGGAGTGGGGGCGGAGGAACGGTGGGCCGACTGGGTTTATGCTGAAGACGAAGCGCGCTGGCTGACCGGCACTGTGCCCTCCAGGCCAGAAGTCCCTAGAGACCCCCAGTTCTGAAAGCAGGAGAGCAGGAGGCGAGCGGTTTAAGGGCTTTTCCAGACTTCGGGGGAGTGGGTGCCGGGGAAGGAAGGGGCTCCCCAGGCTGGGCTGTGAGCTGAAGCCAGGCAAAGCTTTGGGGGCCACAGGGGCTCCTGGCCCCACCACGGCTACTGTGGTGTGTGTGCGAGGGGGGCACGTGTGGTGTGTGGGTGTGTATGTGTTACCAAACCCACTTTGGGTTCACTCACCCACTGATTACTCCCCCACCCTCCCTCCCTCCCTCCCTCCCTCACTCTGTCTTTAAAAACCTTTCCCTGAAAGCCGCCAGGGAGTTGGGGCTCTTTTGAACATGAGCTGCCTGGACTCCTTGCTTGGTGCCTGCGATAAACCCTGCACCCGCCTTCACCACAACGCGTGTCAGCAGACTGGCTTCACTGTGCGTGGGTGAGCGGACCCGAGTTTGGTTTGGTAACAATTTTGGCAACCTGGCTGGAGCGGAAGTCCCAAGTGGGCACCTTGCCCACGGCACATCGGCCCCAGGGTGGTCCGAGGGATGCTCCAGCAGGGGAGTCCTAGCAGGTCAGGGAGCTGGGGGGACACACACGCCCTCCCCGCAGACCTGAGACGTTCTTTTCCAGAGTAGAAAAACAAACACTTGGAATTCCAGATACGTGTTTCATGGAACAGGCGATGCACCGAGATCCCAGTACCAGTGAGGAAGATGACAGCCCTGTTGCCGGTGAACCCAAAGGAGTCTGCAGAAAAGGGGGTGCGCCGGGCTGGGGGCCGCCCACCCCCGCCCGTCTGCAGGAGGAGCCCTCGAAGCTTTGGCGGGACGGGAGTGGCTCGAGGTCCTGGTCACACGACCTCATCAGTCACTGGCATGGGGTTTTCCTGGGGGCCACCCACAGGGACCCCTGCCCCCTCCTCCTCCTCACTCGGCTTCTTGCGGGCCTCGGCCGGGGGCCGGGGCGGGGGGTTGCTGGGTGGCTGCTTGATGGTGCCCCCCACCTGCGGCCGCTCCTTGGGCTTGGTCTCGATGGGGGTCCACTGCTCCCCCTGGACAGCCGCCTGCAGGACATGGAGGGGCTGGGCTGGGGGGTCCTCCCGGGCCGCCCCCGCCCCGCCAAACCGCCTCCTTGCCCCTGTGCTCCCCCACCCCCGCCAGGAGCCAGGACACGACCGAATTCAGTGAGCCCTGAGGGGACTGGAGCTCAGAGAGGTTATTTGATGGGGCTGAGACCACACAGTCAGAACGCAGCTATTTCACCACAACACAAGGGGCCCCACAAGGGTGAGGGATGCTGAACCCCGGGGCTCCTGAAAGATCCCCTGGAGGCAGCTTCCAGGTGCACAGCCCAAGACCAGCCTTCCTCCCAGGGACTAAGGGCCAGGAGCAGGACAGGAGCCCAGGCCCAAGTGGCCATGATGCTGAACTGAGGCCGGCAGCTCTGGGTGAGGGGGGTGGAGAGAGGCCCAGGAGGGTGGCCAGGGAGGCCAGGGGCCCAGGTGTGTTGAGGAGGAAGAGTGCACAGCCCAGGGAATCTGCTGAAACGCAGACTCCAGGGCCACAGGCCAAGTGGACCTGAGAACGTGTAGCTTTCATTTTGTATCCCCTAATACATTAACTGATAAAAAAATATGTGACAGCATATACTTTATGAAGCATAAGAATAAAGTGAATTTCTATAATCACACCTCCTAAGTTAAAAACTAGAACACTGGGACTTCCCTGGTGGCACAGTGGTTAAGAATCTGCCTGCCAGTGAAGGGGACACGGGTTCGAGCCCTGGTCCGGGAAGATCCCACATGCCGCGGGGCAACTAAGCCCATGCACCACAACTACTGAGCCTGAGTGCCACAACTACTGAGCCCGCACACCTAGAGCCCATGCTCCACAGCAAGAGAAGCCACCGCAGTGAGAAGCCCGCACACCACAACGAAGAGTAGCCCCGGCTCACCCCAACTAGAGAAAGTCCGCACGCAGCAACAAAGACCCGACGCAGCCATAAATAAATGAACTAAGAGAAAAAAAAAAAAAAACCAAACTAGAACACTCTATCCCAGGAGGTAAAACTAGAAAGTTGAAGGAAGAGAATGCAGGAAAATATGGCATACGGGCAGGGGAAGCCATTTTTAAAAAGCACAAACCATAAAGCAAATAAATATATTAGACAGACAGACTTCTGCTCGGTGAAGAATTCACGCACAAAGTTAGATCCTTAATAGAGAAGGAGGAAGTATCCACAATGGCTAAAACTTACAGAGGATTCACAATTAAAATACACATGACATTCCTGCAAACTAACAAGAAAAAGACAAAACCCCAATAGAGAAATGGGCAAAAGATCTGAACAGGCAGCGGAGAAGCACTCAGACAGCTGAAGCGAATGAGGAGGCGGCCAACTCGTAATCAGTGGAGCAGTCAAGTCAAACTCATCAGGCCCTTTCGGCCTGGCTGAAGCTGTCGGCCTGGCTGAAGCTGTCGGCCTGGCGGAAGCTGTCGGCCATGGCTGGGCTGGAGCCGCGGCTCGGTGGGTCAGGGGCACCACGTGCAGGAGGAGAACAGCGAGCGTCCGGCAGCCTGCGCCGGGCGGGGCCCCCGCCCCACCCCTACCGCCCCCTGCCCCGCTGTAAAGGTGGCCTCGTGCAGCCTTACTGCCAAGGGGCCCTTTGCGTAACCGGGACTCCGGGCCAACCCAGCTCCAAGGGTTTTGCACGTGGCATCTGCCCTGCTCACGAGCTCCCCGGGAAGTGCTCCTGACAGCACCCCGAACTGGATGAGAAACCTTTGAGCGATGGATCCCCATCCAGGCCGGGCCTGCCGGCCGTGTGACCTGGGCCAGCCACGTCCCGTCTCTGAGCTTCCGCCGCTTGTCTGTGAAGTGGGGGCCCCACCTCCCACCTCGCAGGGCTGCAGCGCAGGTTACAGAGGACGCAGGGGAACGGCTAGCACGTTAGATGGGCCAAAATGGAGGCTACGTTGTAACTGTCCCCACGACGTGAGCCAGGACACGGGCTCGGCCTGCAGGGCCAGCCACGGGGCCGAGGCTGTCAAGGACCAGCGGGGCTGACCGCGGGGGACTACTCACCAGCAGGTAGATGCTGCTTGCGATGGCCAAGCAGGCTGTGCCCAGGATGGTGGCGAGCAGGAAGCCGGCAGGTACCGACAGCCTGGGGTGGGGGTGGGGGTGGAGGGCGGAAGACAGTCAGAAGGGGGTCTGCAGCCCCAGGCCTCGGTCAGAGACCACAGGCTCTCGGGACAAAGCCCCCAGGACCTTGAGCAGCGGGGATGACCAGTGCTGCCCAGGCTGGGCTTCTAACTTTGGCCCCGGAGCCGTTCTCTGCCTGGTTTGCACAGGGCAAACCGGGCAGACATAGGGGCAGGGCCCTGGGCCCCCAGCCACCGCCCAGGGAGGAGGCCCGAGCAGCTGCAGAGGCGCTGCGCCTGGCGGTCTCCCCGGCAGCGACCACCAGACTCACTGTGGGGCGGCCGAGCAGAACGGCCCAGCTGAGCCCAGTCAGCCCCGGAACCCTGATTAGTCCTGACTTAAGCTACCAGCTTGGGGTGAATCGTTACCCTATACGTAATGAGGGATACAGCTTTAGGGAAGCTCTGGCACAGCCCGGGAGGGGCCTGACTCGACCCCAGCAGTCCTGCGCTGGCGGCGCTGCTGATCCCACGGGGGCAGAGACTCACCCAAGGTGCAGGAAGGCCCGGATGTAGTAATTGCTGGTGAGCGGCCCGAACACCTTCACCACTCTGGTCAGGTACTTCTGTCCGCTGGGCAGAGGAGGGAGGGGAGACAGACCGCGTCCAGCTCAGCACACCCCACCGCCCACCCCGGCCCAGGGCGCCCGGCTCTTCCTCCCAGGGCTCCGGGGGCTCAGTGGCTGGCAGACACCGAGTGGGCTGGCGCTGGGGACAGGACCAGGCTCCTCCGTGGTTACAGCTCCTGGGGGGGCCCCCAGAGCAGGGGAGGGGAGACTCACCACCTCTCCATGGTGGAGCCCTTTCTCCTCTTCCCCCGGGGGTACTCTAGCAGGCAGATCAACACACCTGCCGCACTGAAGCTGCAGTTAAGGAACAGCCCAGCCCAGCCTGAGGGGCTGCAGTGAGCCCCCTTTGCTGGTGAGAAAAGAGAGAGGTGCGGCCGCTGCCTGAGGTCACACAGCTGGGAAACAGCTGGACGGCATTCCCATAGCTCTGGCCACTTTGCTGTCTTCTTTGCTGTCCTGTGCCCTCCCTCCCCCCACGCCTGCCTTGGCCTCCAGAGAGCCTGTAACAGCCGGGCTGGCGGGGGGAAGCGGGGACCTGGTCCACTCGTGGATAGGCCCGGCCGGCCAGGGAGGGTGGCCGGTAGACGGGGGTGTGGAGGAGATCCTCAGCATTCCCGAGGCCTCAGTGCCACCCTCAGGGGGCGCTGACGCCTCCCACCCCGCCAGGGCCCGGCCCGGTGGGTCTGTCACCTCCCTGCTCTGAGCCCCTCCGGCCTTCCAGGGGCAGCGGCCTCTCTACACCCCCGGCCCGACCTGGGGTGTGCAGCGGGAGGATACATGGAGTATGTGCCCAGGTACCACTGGGCGAACTGGCCGGCCGTGGCCACGATGCCCCCGGTGATGAGGACTGTGGACAGAGGAGAAGCAGGTTAGCAGGAGCCCCACCCCCTCCCCGCAGGGGCTCCGGCCCCCCGCCCCGTGCTCCCCCAGCCCCTCCCCGCGGGGGCCCCGGCCCCGTGCTCCCCGACCCCCTCCCCGCGGGGGCTCCGGCCCCGTGCTCCCCGACCCCCTCCCCGCGGGGGCTCCGGCCCCCCGTCCCGTGCTCCCCCACACCCTCCCCGCGGGGGCTCCGGCCCCCCGCCCCGTGCTCCCCCACCCCCTCCCCGCGGGGGCTCCGGCCCCGTGCTCCCCTCCCCCAGAGGGGCCGCCGGTCCGCCACAGAGCTGCCCTCTGTCCGCCACCGTGTTAGCCCAGGAAGGGGGCCCAGGTGGGTGCAGCCCCTGGCCGCAGGCATGGGGGTCGGGGCGCCTTCCCCTGGGAAGCAGCATTTGAGCCAGGGAGGGGGCTGAGGAGCTGCTGAGGGATGTGTGGGAGAGGAAAGGCCCGGGCTCCAGCCTGGACACGCTCCCCAGGCCCCTGACCCTCACCACGCTGAGTGTTTGCTCGATGCATTTAAAGACTGCCCTGTCGGTTGCTGATTTTGTACCGGCTGCGTGGACGTTCTCTCCCGGCTGGGGGTCTCCTGGACGACCTCATTCGTGTGTTTTGTCTGAGGCTGATACTCCTTCCAGTTCTGAGTGGACCTGGTCTCTCCGGCCCTTTACCTGCAGCTCTATGTGCGCCTGCCGCGAGCAAGCGTGTCTCTGTCTTTCCTCCCCAGTAACTTTTTTTTTTCTATTGCGGTAAAATCAGTGAACAGCTCAGTGGCGTGAAGCACATTCACATTGTTGTGGCACCGTCCCCACCAACCATCCCCAGGATTTCCAGTCATTTATTGAGGTATAATTATTACATAAAGTGCACAGACTTTTTACACGTGTGACCCCCTACGTGATCTCCACCTGCATCAAGATTCCCGCCACCCCAGAAAGTTGTCCGATGGCCCTTTTTTGCTGAACCGAAGGTTTGTCCAGGCCCTTCCTGTGGTGGTTTGCATGGAGCTCCAGCTCACTCTTTGTCTTGTTGGGCGGTTTCCTACTGTGTGAATCCACCACAATTTATTTATCCATTCTCCTGTCTTTGGGCCTTGTCAGTTGCTTCTGGTCTTGGGCTATAATGAATAAGCTGATAGAGCTAAATTCTTTATAGTCTAAGCAATCTGAGAGTGAATTTTTTTTTTTCTGATAGTGAATTTAACACCTTTTATTGACTGTGATTGCAGATAACATACTTTGCTATCTTATTTGTGTTTTCTCTTGAACTAGCTTTTTTTGTTGCTTCTCCTGCCTTCTGCTGACTTGATCAAACTTTAATTTTAAAATTTCTCTTTCTGGGACTTCCCCTGGCCGTCCAGTGGTCAAGATTCTGCGTTTCCAATGCAGGGGGCACGGGTTCAATCCCTGGTTGGGGAACTAAGACCCCAATGCCACGTGGTGCAGCCAAAAAAAAAAAAAAAAAAATTCCTCTGCCTGAACCACATGTGGACTTTAAAAGGTTTAACTTCAGTCTCACCCCAAGTTACCCACGATTATTAATTATTTACAGTGTCTTCACGCTGGTGTTGCCCTCCTTCTCTCTGGATCCAGCTTCGCTGTCGCTGGAGCATATCCTTCAGTAGTTCTTTCCGGTGACCTGAACTTCCTGGTCAGTGGGCCCTGTGGCACAGGGTGGGGGAGGGCAGCCCCCCGCCACGTGCAGCATAGGCCTGAGTTTCCAGCGGTTTTGTCTCGTTCGAGACTTTCTTCGTCCAGGCTCCAGTGGCAGATGGCACAGTTCCTTGGGGGGGGATGATCTTTTGGTCTGTTTCTTCCCGGCTCTGGCCTCAGAATCTCACCGGGTAAAAGCCCTGACTCCTGGCGCCCCTCCCTTCGGCCCCTGAACCCTCATCATCTTCCGCTGGTGTCAGGCTCAGCTACGTTCATGTTCACGCTTGCTGTGCTGTCAGCACCTCCCTGAGCTGGAGGAGGGAAGGGACATTTCCCCTGCATTCAGGCAGCACCATGTCCACTCGACCTGGGGGTGTAATTTCCTTGGCCTGAGCCTCCATCATTAGCAAGAGCCTCAGCTCCCATGGGGCTGTGGTCTCACGATGGGGATGGAAACTTCAGCTAGTGGTGAACAAGCTGAACGTGGGCAGAGGTGCTGGCTACGTCAGGCTGTGTGCTCTGGAAAGACTTCTCTGAGCAGGTGGACGTGGGCTGAGAGGTGGGCTTCAGGAGGAAGCCGCTTCCGCAGAGGCCAGCGTAGGTGGGCCCCAGAGGACTGGAGGGCCAGGGGTGGAGTGGTCGGAATCGAGGGGACATGGTCCGATTAGCTGGGACTTTCTACAACAAAAAGGGCCCACGTGCTGCGATGCTCGCGGGGCCTGGCCTGGTCAGCCCGGAGGGCTGTAGTTAGTACTGAATCGGGAGGAAAAGTCAGCAAAAGGAGGAATTTGGAGCCAGAAGGGGGACCTTCTGACAAACCGCCCCTTTTGATGGTGGAGGAAGCTGAGCCGTAGTCATTGCAGGGGGGCATGGTGGGGGGAGAGGACAGCTCTGGGCAGAGGCGAGGAGAGCCAGGTACTGACCCACTGAGTTCTCAGCCATTTAGACGCCAGAAGGGGGCCTGTCTGCCTGGACGCAGATCTTGGGCCTCGTGCCCCAAAGCTGCCCACCTCCCAAAACGCGACCTTACAGTGCTCCCCTCCCCACCCAGCTCCGCTGGCTCCTCCAGTCCCCAGGATGGGGCTGGGGGCCTCAGGGTGGGCCCCAGGTAAGCGGTGGTGGGCTGAGACCCTCCTCATCACCGTACCCCCCAGTCCTCCCACACGCCCACTCGGACTGGGCGCGAGCGGCTTCTTCCTGCTTCAGGCCCCGCCGCCTCCTGAGAGGTTCCCGAGTCTGTACAGCCCGGGCTTCCGCCCCCGTGAGCGCAGGGTGGCAGGGTGACGGCGCCGTCCCTCCCCAGAAGCAGCCCCAGGGAGCTGGGTGGGAGGAGGTCACGTGCGCTGTTTCCAGCCGCCTTGTGCAATGGCCTTCTGAGCAGACTCGGGGCTGGGCCCCAGAGACAGAGCGGTCGCCCCCCATGGGCCAAGTCCAAGGCCAGGAGACAGGAGGAGCCCACCTCCGCACCCCAGGACCCCCGCGGCAGGAGGGGCCTGTCCAGGCAGGGGTGGGTCAGGCCAGGTTTTCCCAACCCTGCTGGGCGATAACTCTCCGGAAACCACCGGAGGCAAACGCTTCTTCCCCCGACTGTAACTTCCTCTTTTGGGGTGGGGGGTGGGGGGTGGGGGAGTGAAGGGACAGAGGATGGGGTGTGGGTGTGCACGGGTCTGCAGGGACAGGAGGGCCCCGGATCCCCCTCCCCAGCCCCAAGGCTCCGCTCGGAGGCTGCTGCCTTCTCCCAACACAGGCCCCCAGACTCCTTCCCGCTGGAGTCTCCAGTCTCGGGGCCCCCACCCCCAGGCTTCAGTTCCAACTTCCTGGCCTGCAGCCCGGGGTCTCTGGCGCCGCAGGACCCTCTCCCGCCTGCCCCCGCCCCCTTTCCTCGGCCATAGCCTGGGGTCTCCAGGCCCCCACTTCCCCAGCCCGGGCTCCAGCCCGGACTGCCGCGGTTCCCCTCACCCCGGGCGCAGCCGCCCTCTGCAGCCCCGCCCCCAGTGCGGCAGCCCCCAACTCACTCAGGCCGGACGCCAGCGCCTGCTCGTTGGCCCACATGGCCCACTCGATCTGCCTCATGGTGACGACCCGGCTCGGACACGGCTCAGGCCCTTCGGACCCCGCGTCCCCAGAGCTCCGCCTGCCTCCCGCCCCGAGTCCCCCGAGTTCCGGCGCCGCCCGGCCCCGCCCCGCCGCTGGCCCCGCCCCAGCCCCGGTTCCCGAGGTGGCAGGGGGGCCTGGCGGCAGGTGGGGTCCCGGCGCTCCCAGGAGCCTCGTCCCCCACCCCCGTCACGAGAGCCTGGGCCCTGGAGCTCAGGAAGGGGCCCTACCCAGCCAGCCCAGGCCTTCCTCCGTGCAGACCCAGCCAGCTCGGCCGCGGTGGACTCGAGTGGAGGCGGGGCTACAAGCCAGGACCCCTGAGCCTCGTGAGGATCCCTCCCCGGAGGTCAGCGCAGGCCCAGCCTCCGCCTCATCGGGCCCTGGGCTACTGCAGGTGTGGACAGGTGTGGCCTCTGCAGGCAACCCTTTGCTCAGAGACTAATTTGGGAGGGGTGGTGGTGAGAGTGTGGGAAGCTTCTGGGAAAACCCAGAATGCAGGGGTGCTGGGCCCTGTCCTCTGTCACCTCCCTCCTCTGACACCCCCCCCCCACCCCGCTTCAGGGTCAAGGTCAGAGAGCTCAGATGCCCTCCCCCTCCTCCCCCCAGCTGGGTTAGGACAATGGGGAGGGATGCGAAAGGTGAGGTCGCTCAGCTCAGAGGAATGGAGAAGCTCACTTGGAGGGAGGGCTCTGGTTGCAGACCCAAGGCTTCGGGCTGAGTGGGGCCTCCTGCCCGCAACGCAGCTTCCCAGCTCCCTTCCTGGACGGAGCTTAGAGCCAGGCCCAAACTGCGTCCCCAGCCTGTCAGCCTGAGTGACCACGTCCACCACGGTCGCGGCCGTGGTGTGGGGCAGGGTCAGCTGAGCACCCCATATGTGGCTGCGCAACAGAGGGCGAGCTGGGGGCAGAAGTCAGTCGGGTCCCCAGCCCCACCTCCCGCCGTGCCCCCCCAGCCCCCTCGGTGAGCTCCGCCTGGACCAGGAGAAAGCACGCCAGGCAGAGTCCTCGAGCTGCCTTTACTGCGGCCTTGGCGCTGCCCCCCCGTCCCCACAGACACAACACTGGTCTTTCTGTGCAGACACCCTGTACCCACTCGGGGGCCTGGCTCAGGGTCAGGCGGAGCACTTCACGGGGGTGTCCTGCCCGTGCTCCAGCTCCGCGGGGGGACCCCTGACACGCCGTCATCGCCAGCGGTCAAGCTGCTGTCGGGGGCAGTGGGGGTGACCCCCAGGTTCGGGGCCACAGCCCTTTATTGGCGATGCACCGGCAGCTCCCCGCCGGCCGGCTCGGTCCCCCAGTGCTTGGATCCGGAACCAGGCTCCCATCTCAGCAAGGTGCTGGGTGCAGGTCGGGGAAAGGTGAGGCACCTGGGGGACCCTGCTCCTGACCGTCCGGGCACCTGCAGGCGTCACTCCACTGTCCAACTGGGCCACAGCACGCCGCCCGGCCCGGAGCCAGGCGGCCACCCACCAATCCCAACAAGCGCGCCAGGGCAGCCGCCACGCCCGGTTCCCGGTCCCAGCAAAGCGGCCCCTTCTCCCAGCGGCGGCCAGGGCTCCGTCGAGGAGGCGGTCAGGCGGCTGCCTTCGGCAGACCATCGGGACCCAGGAGGTGAGCGCCAGGGTCATCCAGGACTTGAGGCCCGGGTCCCACCTAGGGGGTTGAGGAATCAACGTCAGGGCAGGTGACAGGGAGCGACTTCCTTCCAGGAAGTGCCGGTCAGAGGACCCCCTCTTGGTGACGCCGGGCCCAGGGCCCAATCCTCCAGCACAGCCTCGGTCCGTCCGGGCAGACCTGGGGTGGACAGCAAGTCCTGGGGTGGACGGTAGAGGCCAAGGCCTGGGTGCACAGGTCGCGGGTCTGGGAATTGGATGGATGTGGCGGAAATCCCGGCCCGGCCGCTCGAGCCGGGACCCTGATCTGTTCTGGGGGTCCCCACATTCCAGCCCCCCGCTCCCCCCCCTCAGCCTGGGAGCACCTCCCCGCACACCGCCTGCACCCTTAAACGTCCACCGTGAGTGAGCGAGGGAAACACCAGGTGCTTCGAGACCAAGGAGCAGCCAGGTTCACGGCTACTCTACTGTCCCTCCCGCCGGGACACGCTGGGGGTGGATGCTCTGGGGCTGAGCCTGCAGGGCACGTGCGGCGTGCGGCCAGGACTCACCCGAGTGGCGATGATGTATTTGATGCCGCCGGGGGTGCGGTCCGCACCCAGCGCGGCCTTAAGCTCATCCGAGAGCAGGACAGGCTCCACGGGCAGCCCCTTCAGAAACCTAGGAGACAAGGCAGGGCCGGACGGGGAGGGCAGGGATGCGGCATGTGCGGAACAGGCAGATCCGGGACGGAACAGGAAGCGGCTGCCGGGGGCCGGGGGGTCGTGACTACCGACGGAGTCGGGGCCCCTGGGGCTGACGGACAAGGGTGCCCAGCACGTTCTTAGCGCCTCTGGGCTGTACACCCCAAAGCGGTTCAATGGTGGGTTTACGTTACGAGCGTTCGCGAGGCACACAGACGCTGAGCGGGAATGCCGCGGGCCTGGCGCCGTCGCCGAGGGGAGGGTTTCGGGAAACCTCCACGAGGCTGGGGTGCCGCCTCTCACCCTGGCCCGCGGCTGCTGCTGCGCCCATTGGGAGACACAGCTTAAGAAGAAAAGGCCTCAGCTGACGCTCGGGTTGGTGCTTAAACCCACAAACCCCCCCAGGGTGACCAGGGCGATGAGCCCTCGCCCGTGGGGCCGGTCCCACGTGGTGTGGAAGGTAGCATCCAGCTCTTCCCACCAGAAGTGGCACCGCCCCCTCTGGGTGACAGATCAAAGGGCCCCACCCACGCTGCCCGCGCCCCTAGCGGGCAGGCGTCCCCTCACCGAGAACTGGGTCCCTTAAACAGCGGCGGGGAAGAAATCCAGATGCCCTGCCATCACAGGAGCCGCGGGCGGCACGTGCGTGCCCCCGGGGCTGGGCCGAGCGGAGAAGCGTCCGCGGTCACACGGAGGCACACGTGGCCTCCCAGGAGGGGGCCCACAACTCACTTGTCTCCGTTCAACTCGGGGGGGAAGCTGTGCCTCACGGCAGCCACAAACTCGGCCACAGCGTCGTCCAGGGTGAAGATCACAGCGTTGGCGCCCGCGTCAAACGTGTACGCCGCCTGGAACCACGGGGTCAGACGCTCAGACCAGCTCCGAGTGCCTCTGCAGGCCGCCCGCTCAGCACGAGGGTGGGGGCCGCGCAACCAAACGAGAGCGAGAGGGAGATGCGGCCCCCGAGAAGCGGGCTCCGTGACGCCCTGGCACGAGCGGCCCACGGCCCGGGGCGCCCCAGCCCCGCACCCGCCTTGGTCCGCCTGTGGTGCGCGTTGAAGCGGTGCACCAGGTGGATGACGCGCCGGGACGTGTCGCTGAGGTAGGAGATGGGCGGGAAGGTGTCCAGGCAGGTGGCGTGGAACTGGTTGCTGTCCTTCATGGTCAGCTGGCCGAAGGCCTGGAAGTCGCGCTCCCTGACGCAGCGGGTCATCTCGGCCATGCGCGCCGGCACCAGCGCCTCGGCCCGGAACTGCAAGGCAGGCGGCCTCTCCGTGAGCCGAGCGGAGCCACGGGGCCCGGCTTCCGGGCACCCCGGGAGCCACCCGCCCCGCCGGCCGCGGCCTCACCCTGAGCAGGGCGCTGGTCTCCACGCTGGTCTGCATGCCCGCCGTGCTGCCCGTCGGCTTCCTCTCGGTGCTCACCTGCGGCGAGGGAGGGAGGTCTGCGCCACGCCCGCGGCCCCGGGAGCCGGGGAGGCCCTCCCGCCCCCAGCTTGGCCCGCCCTCTCACCACGAGGATGAGGACACGGAGTTCCGGCCAGTGGGACTCGGGGGCCACCTGACGGGCGATGCTGTCCTTCCCGTCGGCCCGCTCCCCCATCTGCCACTCCACGAAGCCGCCGTACAGGCTGCGGCAGGCGCTGCCCGAGCCCCTGCGGGCCACTTCCGACAGGTCGCTCTCCACGCCGTAGACCCGGGCCAGGGCGTAGGCTGCGGGCAGCGACGGGGCGGGGAGGCTCGGACGGGCTGGAGGGGCGCTGGCCTGTGCTCAGCGCCACGGGAGGGGGCACCCGGGGGACGGAGGCTCGGCCCCCAGCTCCACGGCTGGCATCCAGCACCCACGCGCTCATGCGCTCAGCCTCCGCGGGGGGCTCTGGCGGGAGGGGAAGCCCCCTGGGGACTGGGAGGCCTGTGTGCCGAGGGGCCGGAGAAAGCTTCTCTTGAGAAGCTCTGAGGGGTGCTGTTTGGGGCAGGGCCCAAGGCACAGAGGGCAAAAAGTGTGCATGCCTGGGGCTGCTGGCAGCGCTGGGCACAGGGCCAGAACTGGTCAAGGGTCTGGTGCCAGGAGGCGGACCTGGGGGTCCAACGGGGCAGGCCGTCTGCCCCCGATGCAGCCTGGCTCACTGGTCTCAGGCTACATGGAGGACGTGACTCAGCTGCCCAACTCTGTGGTTAAGTGCCTCTGCCCCCAGCTCGGGGGTGGGGGTCCCTGCTGGAGAGTGAGCCAACAGAGGGGAGGGCAGAGCGGAGATTCAGAGGGAGAGATGGGTTCCCAGTAGGCCATCCGAGAGCCTGGAGCTGGCCACAGCCCTTGGGATTCTGCTGTGTAAGCCAAGAAATCGTCCCCACTTAATTTAAGCCAGTTTGAGGGGCGTTCTATCACGCACAGGGTCCTATACGCGGAGCTCAGCGTTCAGACGTGTGACACGGCCAAGGCCACGGCCCCATGCCCGGGGCACAGCACTGGGACCCATCCCGGGCACCCACCTAGGCAGGCGTAGCCTGCCGCTGAGGAGGCCAGGCCTGCAGCCGTGGGGAAGTTGTTCACCGAGGCCACGTGCACCTTGTAGCTGAGGCTGAGGGGCAGCGGGTCCTCATGGCCGTCACTTCTCCTCTTGCGGGCCAGGCGACGGACTGCGGGGACAGGAGACAGCGCGGTGGGTCAGCACGGCGGGGACCGGCCTCTGTCCGAGCTCTGCATGCAGACCTCCTTCTCGGGAGACCCCAGGCCCCAGGCCCAGACCCAGCTGTGCCGACGGGTGTCCGCGGCCCCTGGGGCGTGGGAGGTACGGGGGGTGGGGGGTGGCGGCGGCAGCGCCTCCTGTGCACTCAGACCCGCCCAGCGCGAGGAAGGGGCACAGGGGAAGGAGCGGGCCTGGCCTGACCCCAGCCTCCCCGGGGCCCCCGCTCACTCTCCCTCAGGCAGGCCTGGAGCCGCGGCTGCCCCGCGTCCTCCTCCCGGCCGTTCAGCCAAATCCGGTCCTCTGTGAAGTCCCTGCTGATGGCGGCCGTTGTGGTGGTTTTTAACTGGGAAGGAAAGTGCAGGTCCTCCTGAGTGGCGGGCGTCGGCCAAGCACCCCTCTCTGCGGGGGCCCTTCCGGCCCTGGTCCCTCCTGGGCGCCCACTCAGGGCAGTGGCCTTGCTGGAGGTGGAGGCCAAGGCGGGCCGGGCTCGGGCGGTGGGAACACCCCATGGGCGTCCACTACCCAAGGCGCGGCCCATGCTCCCATCTCCTGGCAGAGAATTCAGGGCAGGGACCTCCCAGGAGGGGGCCAGGCGTGTGCACGCGTGGGCGCTGAGCACTCCTCACAGCGGGTGATGGGACGCACAGCATTCCTTGGCTGGGGATTTACTGCCACCATCTGTAAACAAAGGTTGTGTAAATATTTTTTCGGTGTGTATCGCCAGCCCAGGCTCACCTGATCCTGGTGCAACGTGACGCTCAGAGAGGAGTTGATGGGCAGGATCAGCTCCTCATCTCGCTTTCCCCCTGGAACACATGGCCCACGGCAAAGCCAGTCAGTGTCCCAGCCCAGCAGACTGGCGCGCACTGTTGCTCCTGCCCACCAACGCCCCACCCCTCCCCGCCCCCACTGCCACCCCACAGCTCCCCAGCTGCCTGGACCCTGCTCTGTCACTGCACAATCTAAGTCCTCTTCCTGCTGTGCCCCCACCTTCAGGAAGCCCTCCTGGATTGCTCCCCCACTTCACTTAGCTCCCGAGAGCAGGGCTGGACCCCTTGCTTCACTGCTTCTGTTTCGTCTTTCACTCACTCAACAACTAGCCTTGGAGTGCCTACCAGGTGCTGAGTGCTCTGATTATAAGGCCCTTGCCTTTTCCTCCCAAACAGAAGGAGCCCCAGTTACTGAAAACTCTTCAAATCTCCCTGTTTGTACCCCCTGGAGACAGCATTCCCCCCACTTCCGCTGAGCACTTCCACTCCTGTCATATCACAGCAAACACAGGAAACCTTCCAGAAAGTCCAAAATTTCAAATCCATTGTTAGGCACAGATGCTGCACTTTTGTGCAGGGTCTTTGGGGGTGGCAGACAGTTACGGGACACAAGAAAGATGAATCCTGGTAGGTAATACAGGAAAGTCCAGAAGGATCCCCCATAAACACGCCCAACTTGTTTCTGACAAAAGTGCAAAAGCAGTTCCTTGGAGGAGGCTCAGCCTCTTCTGAAAACACTGCTGGGTCACTGGACATCCACCACTGAGCAGAGCTGAGCCCCACATCTCAGACCTTGGACAAAAAAAAATCACTCAGAATGAATCACAGACTTAGATTTAAAACGTAAAACCCTAAAACTTTTAGGAAAAAACATAAACACTCTTCAGGACGTAGGACTAGGAAAGACGTCTCTGACCTGGTACCAAGGATGGAGAAGATGACCCACTGGGCCCTTTTAACAACTTCAGCCCTCTGAAAGACCCTGTTAGGAGGATGGAGAGAGAAACTACACGGTGGGAGAAAATATCTGCAAACCACACATCCAGCAAGAATGAGTATCTAAAATACAAAGCGAACTTTCAAAACTCAACGGTAAAAAGCAGACAATTCAGTTAGAATGTGGACGAAAGTCCTAAAGAGACATTTCCCATAAGGCTCTCAGAGGGCAAATGAGCACTGGGAAAGCTGTTCAACATCACTGAGCGGCAGGAGAACACAAACTAAAGCCAGAGTGAGATGTCACCACACACCCATCAGAATGGCTAAAATAACAGCTGGTGACAACACGGCATGCGGAAAAGATGGATCACACATTATATGTTGTTGGTAGGGATGAAAAATGGTACAGCCACGCAGGAAAAGTTTGTTTCTTTAAAAAACCAAACATGCAACCACCCTATGGCCCAGCAACTGTACTCCGGGCCATTATCCAGAAGAACGAAAACTTATGTTCACACAAAAACCTGTACAGAAAAGTATACGGCAGCTTTCTTCATAATTGACCCAAACTGGAAACAGCCCAGCTGCCTTGAAAGGGCACATGGCCAAGCAAACTGTGGCCCCTCTACGCTGGGAACGGAACAGGAGAGAAGAACTGACTCCAAGATTCACCCTGGCGACTCTCCAGGAACTAGTGAGCAAGAAGAGCTAACCCCAGGAGCATTCCTGAGACTAGAACAAGACAGACACGGAGAGCAAGTGGAGGTGGCAGAGTGGGCGTGACCATGGGAGCCAAGCCCCCGCGGGGACGGGCGTCCTGTATGGACTGTGTCTCCCGGTGTCCAGCCCCGCGGGGACGGACCTCCCGTAAGGACAGTGCCCCCAGGTGTCCCGGCTGCAGATGGTGCCCAGCTCCGCGATCGCACTGCCCTGCCGGGTGGAGGGTGCGGCGGGTCCTCACACCTGCACGCGGACACACAATCTCATCCAGACGAGGGCCCAGCCCACCTGCCGCGGGCGGAGGACCCGGTCCACCGCCCAAACCGGCCCCTCCGAGCCTCAGTCTCCCCGTCCGCAGGGCCCCTACATTCCCGCGCCCCGAGGCCCGCCACTCACAGTACTTGATGACCGCGATGTTGACCGGCGCGGTGCAGGTCACCACCTCGAGCCGCTTCTCCGAGGCCATAGCCGAAAAACAGGGCGACCCCAGCTCACGGCACCAGGCCTTTCCGACCCGCGCCGCAGCCAGCCCCGCGATTGGTCCCCGTCGCCCCACCTGCTCGCGTGCCACCCAATCAGCGGCGGGCCCTGTCCGCGCTCCACCTCTCAGCCAATGAGCGGGATCGGATGATGGACTGCCGACGCTGAGCCCGCCCCCGCTGGCCTGCGGCCGCGCTCCGGCTCTGCGCAGGCGCGGGGATCTGCCCGGAGTGGTGTCCGCGCAGGCGCCGGCTCTGCGCAGGCGTGGGGTGTGCGCAGGCGCGTGGCGGTGACCTTGTTGGTAGCGCGCGGGTCTCTGCGGTCGAAGACTGTGGGTGAAAGCTTCTCTCAGCTCGGCAGGACGCGGGCCCCGCCGTCCGGGGTTCCTCGTGCCCCGCCGCCCGGGGTCCCCCTCGACCCGCCGCTCGGGGTTCCCACAGACTCCCCACCCCCTGGGCGACTAGTTCCTGGGTGGCGGGCTGCTAAGGGAGGAGCTCCTTCGGAGATAGGTGCTTTCAAACCCCGTTCCCCCTTTTTTTTTTTTTCAAGAAGATGTTGGGGGTAGGAGTTTATTAGTTAATTTATTTATTTTGGCTGTGTTGGGTCTTCGTTTCTGTGCGAGGGCTTTCTCTAGTTGTGGCAAGCGGGGGCCACTCTTCATCGCGGCACGCGGGCCTCTCACTATCGCGACTTCTCTTGTTGCGGAGCACAGGCTCCAGACGCGCAGGCTCAGTAGCTGTGGCTCACGGGGCTAGTTGCTCCACGGCATGTGGGATCCTCCCAGACCAGGGCTCGAACCCTTGTCCCTTGCGTTGGCAGGCAGATTCTCAACCACTGCGCCACCAGGGAAGCCCCGTTCCCCTTTTTTTAAGCTCCGTATAAGCAAGGATTCTTTTTTCCTGGTTGAAATGGGTTGCCACATTTATATTGACTCTTTTATTGCTGTAAAATGTACCATTTTAACCACTCTTTGTTTTTTCATTTTAACCACTTTTAA
The DNA here is from genome assembly GCF_002837175.3 of Physeter macrocephalus. Taxonomy (NCBI): domain Eukaryota; kingdom Metazoa; phylum Chordata; class Mammalia; order Artiodactyla; family Physeteridae; genus Physeter; species Physeter macrocephalus. The sequence continues at coordinate 30,412 of NW_021145923.1, read as the reverse complement.
GTGTGCAGTTCTGTGGCATTAAGTTTCTTTATATCGCTGGGCAACCATCCCCACCCTCCATCTCCGGCACGTTTTCATTTTTTTAAACTGGAACTCTATTCCTTACAGAGTAACTCCCAATTTCCCCCTTCCCTTTGTAAAAATTTATTTTTAGCTTTAAAATGATTCAGGTGTCAGTGAAGACAGGAGTATGTGATATAAATTCTCCCCCTCTGGGTGCTGCACCCCCCCCCCAGTTCTGTTCCTGAAAGTATCAGCAGATAGCTTTCTTACCCTTCGGTGTTTCTTGGAGATCATCTCCGATGATCTAGACTTGCCATAACTTGTCCACCGTGTCCCCTGTTGGTTGACGGTTGGGTTGTTACCAATTTTTGGACACAAGCTGCTTTTTTGTGCAAGTTTGAGTTCTTCTGTAGGAGAAATCCCTGGAATTGGCATTGCTGGGCCCAGCAGGATGTGCCTAAAGTAATGTGGATAGCTTCTGGCAAGTTCCCTGTGCAAGTTCCTTTGATCATTGAAGAGCAGCCACCAAAGCAAGGAAGCCCGAACCTTCCCCAGCACAGCGGCTCCCCCTCTGCCTGACACCTGAAAAATGGTATCTCACTGCCGTTTACAGCTGTGTTTCTGATGGTTGTTATTTTAAGTTTTTCTTGGAATCACTTTTCGGTTTCATGCAAAGCCACTGAAACTTCTTTGAAGAGTTGCTGGTGGGTTGCTCTGGACAGCGGTCGCGGTGTGTTCCCTGAGCCACAGAAGAAAGGTCACCCGTGAACCTCAGTGATTTATGCTGTGCCGTGGTAGTGATGCGAGGGACAGCACAGACGTTCGTGACACATCTGTTTTGCACCAGGTACTGTGCTCGGTGCCCCACCCTACATCACCTGGGTAGCTTCAGCTTTATGGTTTATAATTTAAGTATTTACTATTCACTCTATATTTACTATAGGGTGAATGTGTCACCCCAGATTCGTATGTTGAAACCTAACCCCCCAGTGTGATGGCGTTAGGAGGGGGGGCCTCTGGGGGTGATGAGGTCATGGGGATGGAGCCCTCATAAAGGAGACCCCACAGAGCTCCTCACCCCTTCTTCCAGGTGAGGAAACAGCAGGAAGACACCACCTGTGAACCTCGAAGGGGCTCTCACCAGACACTGAATGTGCCAGCACCTTGATCTTGGACTTCCAGCCTCCAGAACTGTGAGAGCTCAGTGGTGGTTGTTTAAGCTGCCAGCCTGTGGTGGTGTTTGGCATAGCATCCTGAACAGACTAAGACGGTACTACGTGTACGTGATTTAGAGAGTGAATTACCAGATGCCCTTCTATACGCCCCCGCCCAGGTTCCAGCTCACCGAAGGCAGCCACTTTTAAATCTCTCATGCTTCTCCGTGTTTCTAAATAATCTGCTTCTTTTCCCTCTTTTTTTCTCTCTTCCCTTTATTTCCGTTTTCAATGGTGTCTGTTGATTCCCAGCAAGTAGGAATGAGGGATTCTCTTCCAACCCCGCCACAGTCCTTCCTCCCCGTACAGTTAAGTGTTCTCAGCGTTACGATCGTGTAAACCATGTTCACGGTTGAACATGTAGGCATAAATGCCTGACTGTGTGCATGTGGACAGAGGCTCCCTCACGTAGTGGGGAATCTTGAACAAACAAGCCCCCTGAAAGAGGGCTGGACGTAGACCCCCCAGGCTGACACGGCGAGCCCCAGCTCTCCTGAATGGTCAGTCTACATGCAAGTATAAGATAAACTCATCATAGGGCGTCTATTTTCTGGTTTTTTTTTTTGTCAGAGAGGTGTGGGTTAATGCCCGTTGGGTCATGGTGAGGGTGAAAAACCAGACGGAGAAACTTTAAGACACATGTCCGCACGTTCCGATTTGCTCCATTAAAACGTGTTTCATAGGCATGGTGGTAGGCGCAGGGAAAACGGAGTCAGCTTGAAGTGTCAAGGTCGAGGGGCAACGACGAAGCCTGGGGCATCTCCCACAGTCCTCCTCAGATTTCCTGTCTTGTTTCAGAGCATTTTTTTTTTTTAATGTGGTAAAATATACGTAACGTACAATTTACCGTCTTAACCATTTTCAAGTGTGCAGTTTGGTGGCAGTAAGGGCGCTCCCGTTGTTGTGCAGCCATCACCACCATCATCTCCAGAGCTCTCTGATCTTCCCACACTGAGCCTCTGTCCCCACCAAATACTGACTGCCCACCCCTCCTCCAGCCCTGGGCAGCCACCCTTCTCCTCTCTGTGTCTGAATTTGTCTACTCCAGGGGCCTCATATAAGTGGAACCCTATAGGATTTGTCCTGTGTGTCTGGCTTATTTCACTGAGCATAATGTCCTCAGGGTTCATCCATGTGGTAGCAGGTGCCAGAATTTCCTTCCTTTTTAAGGCTGAGGAATAACATTCCGTTGTATGGACGGACCTTATCCATTTATCCATCAGTGGATACTTGTGGTGCTTCTGCGTCTTGGCTGTTGTGAGTAATGCTGCTGTGAACGTGGTGTCAAACAGCCCTTAAAGTTCCTGCTTTCAGTTCTTTTGGGTAGAATTGCTGGCTCATACGGTAGTTCTGTGTTTAATTTTTTGAGGAACCTCCAGACTGTTTTCCACGCGCCTGCACCGTTTTACATCTGCACCAACAGTCACAAGCTTCCCGTTTGTCTGTGTCCCCACTGACCCGTGTTCTTTTCTTTTCTTCTTTTTCTGTGGTAGCCATCCTAAGGGCTGTGAAGTGTGAACTGGTGTCTCATTGTGGTTTGATGGGCATTCCCAGATTTCCTTTTATTTGTGGTGATTTCTCAGTGTGGATGAGAGAGCACGTGGGATGGCGTTTCTCAAACGCTGGCGTGCGTACCAGTCACCCAGGGAGTGTGCTGCAATGCAGGTCTTGAGTCAGGAGGTCGGGGAGCCTGCCTGTGCAGCCAGCGCCCAACGTGTCGACGGCAGAAGCTGCTGGGTGAGGGCCACACCGTGAGCAGCAAAGGTAGATAACACGGTGCACAGGGGCCCCGCGGTCAGGCCAACCCAGTGTGTGGGTAACTTTCTTACCCGCAGAGAGCATGTTTCCTACAGCAGAGCAGTGCTCCCTGAAGGGACTTAATGGATGGGAGGTGACTTGAAAAGATGATACGTGTTTGTACGTAGATGTTTCTTTATTGCCCTTTCGTTTCAATTCAGTCCACTCTGGAGATGCTCAGCAGCGAGGTTATTCCGGAACCTGGGACGTGGGAAACGCCAGGGAGTGGAGCAGTGGGAGATGGGACGGGAGGGTCTCCTCCCGTGGGGGGATGCCCTTGGGGGAGGGATTCGCTGCGTACAGGAAGGGTGACACTGCAGAGGTGATGAGGCTCAGGTAGGCCCCACCGCGAGGTAGCACACATGGGTGACGCAGACGGTGTGGTCCGGGGCAAGCGTGCGGAAGAGGAGTCGGGGGCGGGGGCATGGAGGAGTGACACTGGAGGCGGGGCGTTTTGGCGGTGGAGGCGGTGGGAGCGGCTGAGCGGGGGGCCGGTGGTCCTCCAGGAGGAAGTTCCTCTCTCCTCCAGGCCCGCCCGGCAGCCAGGCGGCAGCCAGGCCCTCGTGTGTGCTGGCGGGAGCGCCCATCCAGAGCGAGACGGGCCCAGTGCCCCACCTTTCACTCACCGCCTTGTTTCTCCTTGTCCTCTTCCTCATCTTCTGGAGTCCCATGGGACTTAGCGTCTTGGCCCTGGAAATAAAGGGCTTGAACTCGGCGACCTCTGAAGGCCCAGGACTCTGACCCTGTGCCCGCACAGCGAGCCCGTCTCTGTGGCTCCCGGCGCTGGCTCGAGGCTTTTCTGCAAAGGGCTGGGTGGCAAACACCATTGGCTTCCTGCATCTTCCAACTCGGCTGCCACAACCTGCCTTTGCTGTGGCAGATCCAGAGCAGCCCTCGAAGACGAGCAAGTGACATGGACACGGAGGTGTGAATCTCATAGAATTTTCAGGCCGCAAAATCTTCTTTTGACTTTTTTGGTATTTTTTTTTTTTTTTTTTACAGTGGTGAAACATACATAACACAAAGTTTCCGTTTTAACCGCGTTTAAGTATTTAGTTTTAAGAGCATTCACGTTGTGGTGCAACCATCACCACCATCTGCTTCCAGAACTTTCTCACCGTCTTAAACTGAGACTCTGTCCCCATTAAACACGGACTCCCCGGCCCTCACAGCCACCATCTACTTCCTGTCACTCTGACTGACTCCTTTAGGTCCCCGTGTCAGTGGAATCATACAGGACATGCCTTTTTGTGGCTAGTTTATTTCACTGTGCATCCTGTCCTCGGGGTTCACCTGTGTGGCGAGCGTCAGAGTTTCCTTCCTTTTTATTGCTGAGCAACGTTCCATTGTACAGATGGACCACACTTTATTCAGCCATCAGTGGACACTGGGCTGCTTCCACCTTTTGACCATTGTGAATAATGCTGCTGTATCTTTTTTTTTTAAATATTTATTGATTGATTTGGCTGCTCCGGGTCTCAGTTGTGGCACGTGGGCTCCTTAGTTGCAGCACGCGGGCTTCTTAGTTGCGGCCTGTGGACTGTTAGTTGAGGCACGCATGCGGGATCTAGTTCCCTGACCAGGGATCGAACCCAGGCCCCCTGCATCGGGAGCACGGAGTCTTAGACCACCAGGGAAGTCCCTGCTATGTCTTTTGCTTTTCTTTGATATAACCATCCTCAGCTCTTGGGCTGTCCAAAACAGGTCGGGAGGGCTCGGTTTGGCCCCTGGCCGTGGCTCACTGACCCTGCTGTCAAACAAAACGGTCCCAAATCACATTCTCTGCTCCGCTTTGCGTTGCCTTGTAAGTATCCAGGAACCTCCCAGGCTCACCAGCCATCCCCATCTAGAGAAAACGGATCTGGGTGGAGTCGCCTAGGGCTGAGGGCTGTCTGGCTCTGCAGGGAGGACGGTCCAGCCCCTGCGTCGGCTGGACCATGTCCCGGTAGTCACTGCAGGGGACACCCGCCCTCCTCTTTTCTTCTTGATAACTTTTTTCCCCCCAGAGCCATTGTTTCTGGGTAAAAGTTTTCCCGTTTATTAAGGAATGTTGGATGCACATAGAAGAATACAGGTCATGTGGTCATTTAAAGCATCATAAAATGAAGCCGTAGCCTCTACCACGTACTTGGAGAACTCCGACCGGTTTCCCCAAGTACCTGGTGCATCTCCCATCCTGGTGCCCTCGCAGATGATGCAAGGAGGTGGGTGGCCCTGCTTTCTGTGAGGTCTTGTCCCTGCAAAGCACTTCCCGTGTCTGAGCCTAGCTCTTCTCATAGTTATGTCTCTGAGGACTCCTGACTCTTCCTTATAGGATGAATTGCGTGTCAAGAGGACCCAGCTGCAGAGGACCTGCTGGCATCCTGGGAAGGCGAGGATGACAGAGTAGTGGGGTTGGTAGCAGAAATGGAGAAACAGAGCTCAGTTCACGCCCCACGCGAAGACTCGTGGGAGGTCATCCTGGCCTTCGTGCTTTGAGGCTTTCAAAATTACCTTCCATTGTCTCCCTCTTCAGGGAAGAGCTGCGTAACTTTCTAATAATCACAGAACGGAAGGTTCTGAACCCTTCAGAGTCCTTCGGAACTTGGCTGAGTTGTGCGTGCTCCTCTGATCATTCACAAACTTTCATTGGGGTCCTCCTCCAGCAGGTGCTGTGTCGGGTGAGGGGGGAGGTTGGCAACCTCCTTGTGGAGGTGAGACAGCTTCTAAAAATTGAACCAAGGGGACTTCCCTGGTGGTGCAGTGGTTAAGACTCCGCACTCCCAGCGCGGGGGGCCCGGGTTCGATCCCTAGCCAGGGAGCTAGATCCCACGTGCCGCAACTAAAGATCCCGCGTGCCGCAACTAAGGCTTGGCGCAGTCAAATAAATAAATAAGTATTAAAAAATAAGACCGAACAAAAACACAGCAGAGAGAGTGGCACGGGGGGCCACGGGTGGCAGCGGCGGGTCGCCGGGAGATGCACATGTATGCTGTGGTCCCACGGGCGTGGCGACAGCCTGGAGAATGATGTGACTAATTGTCTTGAGAGCAAAGCCAGCTGGTGACATGGATGCCCTGGAGCGAGGGCTGTCTGTGGCCAGGGAGACCTCTAAACGGTCACCGCGGTGGCCTGTGACGCTGTCCTCTTCTGTGACGTAGGCTAAGGAGAAAAACTGTCACAGACAGTGACGGTCTGGAATGGAAGGTCTGGACCAGCAGGGGAGTGGCAGCGAACAGAGTCTGAGGCCTGGAGGAGTGAGGTGCGAAGAAAGCCCAGGGTGCGTCGAGGGCCCAGGGCTGGAGACGGAGGGGGGGCTGATCGTGGCCAATTCCACCCATGAAAATTCTAGAAGGTGCCATCGAATCTGTAGTGACAGACAGCAGATCAGTGGTTCCTGAGGGGCTGGGGTGGATGGGTTAGGAAGGGGCAGGAGAGAGCTTCCTGGGGGTGCCTACGTCTCCTCCGTCGATGGGGGAGGTGGCGTCACACGTGCTCATCACACGGGGGCGCCAACGTAGGGGCCAGTGACCGTGCGCCAGCTACATCTCCGTGACGCGGGTTTGATGGCGCAGGATTTTCTGTGAGGCCCAGGTGGATGTTTGTGAGCTGAAGGGCTCAGGGAGGCTGGGAGGGGCTCGCGCTGTCGGCTGAGGGTGACGCTCTCATGGTGTCAGAGGCGTTGGCTTTGCCCAGCTGCTCATCTAAAAGTCCTCGCCTTCAGTCTTGGAACCGAGAGGGCAGCGTGGGAAGAAGTACCACAAGTGGGGGATGAAGCTGAATCTGGAGGAGGGCGGAGTGCGGGTGATGAGCCCCCTCCCCTCCGCCTGCTCGCGTCTTTTTTTTCTTCTAATGTATGGATTTTAAATGTATTTATTTGTTTATTTGGCCGCGTCCGGTCTTAGGGGCAGCGCACAGGATCTTTCATCGCGGTGCATGGGCCCACCTTTGCAACATGCGGGCTTCTCTCTAGTTGTGGTGTGCAGGCTCCAGAGCACGCAGCCTCAGGAGTTGGGGCGCGTGGACTCTAGGCTCTCTAGTTGTGGCGCATGGGCTCTAGAGCGCGCCAGTTCATTTGCCCCGCGGCATGTGGGATCTTAGTTCCCCAACCAGGGATCGAACCCACGTCCCCTGTGTTGGAAGGCAGATTCCTAACAACTGGACCGCCAGCTAAGTTCCTCGTGCCTGACGTTTGCGTCTCCGTCCTCGAGGATAGGCCCAGCGTACGTGTGCACATGTTCAAGAAGCATGAGTTTCAGGAGCGTCGCCTGAGTGCAGGGCCTCCTGCAGGGGCTGATGCCATCGTGAAGAGACTCAGAGGCACTGTTTCCGCCAGCACCACGGCCTGAGCCCTAACCTCGTCCGTCTGCGTGGCCCCTGCTCCGCCTGTATTGAAATGACTGACGTTTTCCCAGGAGCAGCTCACTCTACCCTGGATCCCATTCCCAGCTGCCGTGTCTGACCCGAGCTTGGATCTCCGCTCTGCCGTTGGCCAGTGGGCCTCCCACAGTCCCAGCCTCTGTGCGCTCCCCTTCCCTACAGAATCCTTTCTCTTGGAGCCTGTCGGGAGGTGACACACCTGGCGGGGAGCCAGCATCACCCTGGAGGCCCCGTGTTTGGACATGGGATCTTTATAGAGGGGATTAAACTAAAATGAAGCCAGTAGGTAACCCTGATGACTGAGGAGATAAGAAAATAGGACCCAGACACACAGGGGGACGACCAGGTGAGGAACTGGGGAGAAGCCGGCCTCGGGAGGAGCCTCCCTGCCCACCCCTGGGTCTGGGACGTCCAGTCTCCAGGACGGTGAGACAGGAAAGGTCTGTGTTAAGCCTCCGGGCTTGTGGTACTTTGTCATGGGTTATAACTCACCAGTTCCCCAGATCTTAGGAACAGAGGCACGGAGTAGGCTGCTCTGCATAAGTAACTGTAGCCGTTAGCAGGGACCCTCTGTGGGCTCTTCATTGGCCCCAGGGTTATCCCTGCTCTTGCAGGTATTTGGCGAATCTTGAGAGGTGCCTTCCGGCCGCATCTGCCAGCGTCTTGTCGCTGAGCTTCCCGTGAGAGGTTTACGGTTCCAACAGAAACTCTTAAGGTCTCACTGAGACCCAGGGCTCTGGGCTCCCGGAGGCAGAGTGTGGAGGGCTGCTCACCAGGGGCTGCGGGCTGCCTACCTGCCTTTAGCCCCCAAGCCCGGCTCGCTCGCAGCAGCCCATGTCGGCCCTCCTGTGGACCAGTCGCTCCAGCCTCCCTTTCCTCTTTCTCCTCAGCTTTTCTCTCTTGTTTCCCAAAGCCCGGTCAGCTCTGAGACGGCGAGTGTCTCCTGCTGTTCTCCTTCCTTCCGGCCCATCTCCCTCTCCCTGCCCCCTCCTCCCCCCACCAGGTGTGGGAGGGGCCCCGCTTCCCACGTGGATTCCAGAGCTCCCCTTCCCGCACGCCCGCCGCCCTGTGACCATCTCGCCCCACGCCCTGGCCCTGGGTTAAAAACGTGTCTGCTCTCCTGATCTGGCGCCTTATTTCTGGTTTCCAAGTGAAAGGAAAGCTCAGAATTGCTTACTGAGCAGCAGTATGGTTTAGGAGCCAAGACTACAGACTCTGGAGCCAGAAATCCCAGCCCTGCCATGGACCCGCCGTGTGACTTTGGACAAGCTGCTTGGGCCCTCTGTGCCAGCGTCGTCCCTCACAGGGGATAAAGCCACGAGAGGGGTCGTGTCAGCGCCATGCCACGTCCATTCCGCAGTAACTGTGGATTATTGCTGGGCCCCAAAGAAGCTCTCAGGTGAGTGCAGGCGCCCTTCAGAAGAAACTGGTCATTAAATCAGGAGTAAATAACGCAGCCTCTATAGCTTCCAGTTTTCTGAAACGAGGGCTCCAAGCACGGCGTCGTTTACCGTATGCACGAGGCTGGGAAGCCTCGCCAGCTGGGCTGGGCAGCTGGCGTCGCGCCCTCACTCCTGGGCCTCCCTGTTCGAGCCAACCACCGTGGAAAGCATTTCCCTCGTCAGGGGACGCGTGCACCCAGCTTACCTGCTTGCAAACACCCACACACGTGGTCCTGCAGCCCAGCTGCCCCTGAAAATAGGTCTGGGGCTTGATTCATGCAGCCTGGATAAGCCCAGGAGGCTGCTTGCCGGGCCTCCCGGGGCTGCTGGTGGTTATTAGGTTTGTGCTAAGCAGAGCAGACCCCTATCCGAGGGCGGGAAAAAGCCGTGATTGTGAGATAAGCCCCAGAGCTGGACCGAAGGGGGAAGAAAGTCTGGTTTAGACCAAGGCTTGCCCGGTTCCCTCTTTATTTCCCCCATCCCCTTGATGTTTGTCCACGGTCTGTCCCGGATCCGATAGAGGTTAGGCACGTGGGATACAGAGGCTGCCACCATACGGGGGCTTCGTGGAAGAAAGCGGCCTCGTGTGCGATGCTAAGGATGACAGGCTTGAACTTGAGACTGCGGGGCAGACAGCCTGTGTGAGGCCGGGAGGGCGCGAGCTGAGCAGGTTGTGGAGCTGCCTCGGGGTGCAGGACGGAGGCTGAACGGGAGATGGCAGTGGGGCCGGGTGCATCCTTCCGCTGTCGGCCCGGGAGATGGCGAGAATGTGGGCTGTGGTGAAGGCCGTGGTCGAGGTGAAGGTGCTGGTCTGAGAAGGCCTGCGAGGTGGGACTGGCTGGCTGTGGGGTGGGGAAGGTGAGCGCAGGGCCCGTCTCTCGTGACGCACGCGTGAGGAAACCACGTGGCCTCGGAGAGTCGTTTCCGCAGTCAGTGGATAAAGCAGGCAACACGTCAGGGCCGAGCTACCCCGAGTGACCGGTGGATGGCCCCCTGGAGCGGCGGACGCACCTCCCAGCTCCTCCCCGGGCGGCCCACCTGCCTCTCCGGCCCCGAGGGCTCACGTTCACGCTCGAGGGTCCCGTGTAGGCTCGGGGGTTCCCACGCCCGCCCAGACGATTAAGGGCCCCAAAGAGCTAGTTTGTGTGCAGGCTTCCATCTGTTTTTACCCATTTCGGAAGATAAATTTGCTGAATTTGTTTACTAAGTTCATTTAAAATGATCAGTGATAAACCCATCACGTGTTAACGTTTTGTGAACAGTAGCTATTTTCTGAAGCAGAGTTGTAGTGAGGAGAGTGGTGGTGTTTTGCATCTTTGCGAGTGTCCACACGCGGCCCCGTGGACGTCTGTGGCCAGGCTGTCCTCTCAGCCTCCTCCTTGTGACGCCTTGGCTGACGTGTGGGAAGGAAACCTAGCCGTGTGGCGGGGACGCGCTGGAACCGCTTTGGGACGATGTGGCTCTTGTCTGAAAGCACCGGCGCTCTGCCAGCTCTGCTGTGAGCCCGCGCCCGGCAGTGAGCGGCCCGCGCTCCGCTCCGCTGCCTTCCCTGGTCTGTCTGGGGGAAGGAAAGGGGGCAGGTGTCTGAGCTGGGAGCGAGCCTGAGGTGGTTCCGCCTCTCCGGAGGACCAGTTACAGGCGATCCTTACAGGGGACAAAAGCAGCCCTGAGGGACAGAGGTGTGGGGAGGGGGAGGCCTGGGCAGAGCTGGCCGTGAAACCCTGGGCGCTGGGGAGCACTGGCTGACGCCTGGGAGGACGGTCTCTATTGCATATGATACCCAAGGGTGGCCCGTGCTCACCCAGCAGGATGGACCCTGGTGAGCCCCGCCCTCACACCTTCTGCCCTCCTGTCCTTCAGCTCTCCCCGGCGCTCCGCTGGCCCCTGAGGACACCCTGGGCAGCTGCCAGACCATCTCTTGGGCAGCTCGGCTTGGGCTGGGGGGTGGGCAGCTGCGAGGAGAGGTTTCCTGGAGCCAGAACTTGGTGGTCAAGAAATGGACGTAGAGTCTAGGAGGGGTTAAAGGTCGAGGGTCCCCCTAGAGTTAGCGATCATATTTTATGTTTGGTGTGCTAAGTGTCTTCTTTTGCTGCTGTGTCTCCCGGGCCCCTCCTGAATTCTGGAACGGAGGGTAGCCCACTTCCCTTCGCTCGGAAGCAGAAACCAAGGCTTCACGGTGGAATCAAGCCTCCGTGAAAGTCTGGAGCCAGAACGCCTCGCCGCGGGATCTGGTGGAGGGTCTGCGTTTGCAGCAGACTCCCACAGACCCCCGGCTTGGGGAGCGGGTGTCGCCACGCCCCGCATCGGTTCCAGCCTCTCGCTACGCCTCTGAGGCCTGGCAGCCGGGTTGCTCTCCCTGGGATCCTCCGCCATCCGCAAGGAGATGGCGGCTGGAAACTTTCGTTCCACTGAACTTTGCCAGGGAGCTATACTTAGCCACCAAGTGGAGGCCAGGCGTGGGCTCGCTGAGTATAGATAGTAACCAGTGGACTATTTTAGAACTCCCAGAGAACCCCCAGCACGGTATTTATAGAAGCCTCTGGGCTTCTGGAAGGGAAGCCATAACCTTAGCGCGCCTGGGGCTTCAGGAGAGAGGTCTCTCCACGGGGAGCTGGGCCCCCGAGAGGCTGGCTGTCCCTCTCACACCTGTTCCGGGACCTGAGCCACGGGGCCAGTCGCTCGCGCCCCCGTCAGAAGGCAGCGCCGGTGGTTTTCTGTCCGCCGCCCGCCGCGTGCCCCCTGGGAGCGATTTTCACGGGGTGCTGACGCCGCCCCTCCCCCGGCTCGTTCCGAGGTTCTCCTCTTGTCCAGAGTCCTGGCGATTGCTGAGGCTCCTGCTTTTGCCCAGACTGAGCCGGGCCGCCTCTGACACACCTGCCTCCGGCTCCACGGGTCCTGGGGCTCCTGCCCCGGAGAGAGGCACCAGCACCGTGCCCGAAGCTGTGTGGCCAGAAGGCCTTCTTTAGGGAGAAAAGCGGAAATGTGACGCGTAAACTTGGGGTAGAGAAAGCCCGTAGTTGGGGGGGACCCAGGTAGCAGTCCTGCGGGGAAAGAGGTGGCCGTGCCCTCCTCGCCCGGGACGGTGTGAGGGACGGCTGTACCCCTTCCTGATTCCCACCTGTGGGTGTTGGGAGAGGGCTCCCCAAACCCCAGCCGTAAGTGAGCGTCCCGGGTCAGTGCCGCCGATCAGGCAAAATCACGAGGATGAGGAACGGAGGCTGGGAAACCGTGAGGCCTGCGCGGCCGGTGGGGACACGGCCCCACGGCGGGGATGAGGCATGCTGACTGCGGCTGCCCTCCTCGGACGGGAACATCCTCCCCATTCGCTCCACGTCGACTCCCTGGCAGGTGCCCGGGCCGCTCCTCACCCCGCCTGCCAATCCACCCTCTGCCACCCCTGCCCTCCGCCAGCCCAGATATAAATATAAGAGCATTTTCCATGGGCCGGCACAGCGGGGCAAACGTGGACTTTATTTAGGCCTGTGAAATTCCCTTCCTCCATCCCCGACAGGTGCCTCGCTTCATTTAGACATCGGTGCTCAGAAATAGAACGCAATTTACAATATAGCTTCCTTCAGGCATCTGGATGCCATTAAAAGAAAAATGCCATCCAGTGAGTCGGGCACAGACACAAGCGCGGTTGGAGCTCAGCCTTTGCCAGGGACGAGGGGAGGCTCCCCAGCCCTGGGCCGCCCACCCTGCTCAGCGGAGGCCCGGGCGTTCGGGAGACAGCGGAGGGGTGGCCCTGGAGGGCAGAGGCCTGTTCTCACCCGCTGTGAGAACTCCCCTGACCAGGGCAGCGGAGAGGAGGAGGGGTCAGGCACCTGCACGCTCGCGAGGGGCCGTCCGGGTGGGTCACGGTGCGTTGGGAGGACGCGTTTCTAGTACGTCGTTTGTGGAATCACTGCCCCCTCGATCCTTTGTGGCCCGGGGGGAGCAGCATTCCACCGTCCTCTGCCGAAGTCCAAGCACAGGGACCTGCCAGGCTTCTCTAGGCGAACTGTGTGCTCCCATCAGCTGTTACAGGGAGAATGGTGCCCCCCGTCCATATATTGAGGTCCTAACCGCCGAGTACCTCAGAATGCGGCCTCATTTGGAAACAGGGTCTTTGCGGATGCTGTCAAGATGCGATCACGAGGGTGGGTCCTCACCCAGTACGACTGGTGCCCTTATCAAAAGGGGAAATTTGGACACAGACACAGACACGCACACGTGAAGATGGAAGCAGAGATGGGGGTGACGCTTCCACGAGCCACAGAACATCAGAGGCGCCAGCAAATGCAGCAGCCGGGAGAGGCCTGGGGCAGATTCTCGCTCGGCCCCAGCAGGGACCAGCCCGGCCGGCACCTCGGACTTCTGGCCTCCGGGGCTGTGGGGGAGTCTGTCTCTGTGGTCTGAGGCCCCCGCTCTGTGGGTTTGTTACGGCCGCCCCAGCAAACTGACACGTTAGCTAAGCCTCCTGGTCCCGCCATGCGTCCCTCGGGGGAGGCTGATCCCTGTGCAGGGGGGAGGCTGTAGGACTGGGAGTGCAAGCGTGGCTTCCTTGCAGAGGTTCTCTGTTCCGTGGGTAGATAGGTCAGTCTGGTTTCGGCTAGAGCAGGGGCTCTCCTGGGAGGTCGGTTTCATCAGGGTCGCCCTTGATCCAGGGAAGCCCAGTGTCAAGGTCAGGTTTCCTCTGGGACGTCCCCAAGCCCCCTCTGATTGCCGTTATCAAACCAGCCACCCAGGGACCTTCAGACCCTGACTTCAGCATCGGGAGGGACCTACGGGTGGGGGACCCAGGGTTGGGGCTGCAGAGCCGGCGGCTGTGTAGGCCTGATGAGCGCTCCCAGCATCCTGTCGCCCGGGGGGGAGGTCAGCAGGTCTGCTGGCTCAGGGCCCAGAGGGGGCCTCCGCCGCTTGCCGTGTGGCGCCATCCCTGGAGCGGGACCAAGGCGCCGAGCCCTGTCCGTCGGCTGGGGCCAGCCCTCCTGCAGAGAGGAGCAGGTGTCCCCTCCTGCATCGAGGAGTCGGCCAGTCTCCGTTAGACTCAGGCCTCCTTCCTCCTTCCTAAACGCCACCCTCCGGGGTCTGGTGCAGACGACTCGGACACGCTGCCAAGAGGCAGGGCCAGCCCAGCGCGTGACCGTCCGGGGCCTGGGGGTGAGGGGAGGCCACCTACGAGGAGGAAGCGGGGTCTGGGCATCTGAGTCGGTTTGGGAAGGTGTGTGTCTTGGGTGGGGTCAGAGGTGGGCTGCTTGCTGGGCTGGAGGTGCTGCAGCCTCGGGAGAGGGCGTGCAGGAAGGAGGCCGGGGTGCTGGCTGAGGGGCTCAGCGCCTCGGGGAGGTGGCTGCAGTGACGACGCGTCTGTGGTGTCCAGTAGAGATGCTGCGGGCGCAGGAGGGGCTCCCCTCTAGATGAGACTTCGGGGGGGCGTGAATGCCTGCCACAGGCACGCGGCCTCGGCCCCCCTCTCGCACCCTCGCCGCGCCGCTGGCCCTCGCTGTACTGCGCCCACGTCCGCTCCCCTCCTCCCCAGGGAGGGCGCCCTGCTCCCCTGGCGCTCCCACCTGCTCAGGGCCGCACGGCTCGAGCCCCTTCCCACTCGGCTCCCCCGCCCTTGGCCACAGGGTCCCGTCCTCCAGGAGCCCTGCTGCCTCAGCAGAGGTTGTCCGAGCTCGGCCTCCTCCGCGGACCCAGGGGACTGGGTGAGCCTCGGAGCCGCAGAGGACACGGCAGCAGGAGCGCAGGCTCTTTATCGCCCCAGATCCACCTGCCGCGGGGCCTCCCTCGCCGCTCCATCCTCAGGACGGCCTAGCGAGGAGGGGAGGGTGCGTGCGTGTCGCGCGTGTGCGCCTGTGCACGTGTGACGTGAGACAGCTTGGCCCAGACGCCAGCAAAGGCAGGTGGAGGGGAGCCTCCAGGTGGCTCTGCCCACGCAGGTGGCTCTGCCCACGCAGGTGGCCCACACGGACGTGCTCGGCCCAAGTCAAGCTGCCGGTCCGGAGCTGAGGGCATCCAGGGCAGCCCCGCCGTCAGCCTCACGCGGGGATCTGCCGTGCTGACGACCGGCTCCGACCGGCTGTCGCTGGGAGGAACCGAGCCGGAACCAGAGCTCGCTGGAAACGGCACGGACGAGGCTCTCAGCCGGACGAGAGTCACCCCCGGAGAGAAGTCCCTCGCGTGGGCGGGGAAGGGCGACGCCCTCGCAGGACGCCCAGCTCCGCGGCCCCTCCGCCTCTCAGGGGCCGCGGCAGCCGGACTCCTCGTGCCGCACCAGGAGCGCCACGCGGGAGAAGGTCTTGGCGCAGCGCTTGCACCGGTACTTCTTGGCGTCCGAGTGCGTCTGCAGGTGGGCCCGCAGGTTGGAGCGGTCGGCGAAGGCCCTGCTGCAGTGAGGGCAGGTGTAGGGCTTCTCACCTGGGGGAGGGGAGGGCGACAGGTGAGCGACCGGCTGCAGCGGCCAGAACAGCCCTGCGGAGGGCGGCCCCAGGCTCGCAAGTGCGTAAGCCGTCCCCCACCCAGAGGCTCCTCGGCCCTCACGGTGAAGCTGATGCCTTCATCTCCATCGCCCGCTCCCTCGGGGTCAGTGACGGGGGCCTTCGCACCTGCCCGCCGCTGAGGGGGTCACGTGCTTGATAACCTGGGCAAGACCGCAGCAGCTAACACACAGATCTTGGCGAGATGGCTCTTGGCTTCTGCTGGAGCTCCCCTGGGGCCCTCTGTCACCAGCCCTGGACGGGAGAGGCGCTGCAGGCCTCCTGGCAGCTGTACCCGCCCCCCGAAAGCCATGGTGGGAACCGGGAAGGCGGCTGTACAAGGGCAGGCGCTCAGGGCCAGTGAGGATTCCCGTGTCCTCCAGGCCACCTCCAATCAGGGCGACCAGGGATGTGGACAGAGTCCTTCTGTTGGGGCCTTGCCCTCCAGGCTGACCCCCCCAAGTGTAAAAGAAAGGGTCAGTAAGCGTCATCTTTTCAGCTCTGCCTGTGTGGCGAGTCCTGCAGCCCTAGGGGCCCCGGGAGGCAGCAGCCTGTAGTCCCGCGGGGCCCGGAGCATCGCGTCCTGGCCGCCTGACCCTGCGCTCCCAGCCCGGGGCACTGAGCCCTGGCTGTGTGATGGGGCGCTCGGGGGACATCCTCAGCGAGCGGTCGGGGAAAGCCAGGTGGATCTCCAGCCTGGAAAAAGGCTCCTGCAAAACCCTTCTTTCGTGTGAGCCACAGAGCCGTGACTGAGGGTGAGGGAGGGTCCAGTGCCAGAGAGGGTCTGTCGTAAGTGCCCGGCCTGTTCCTGTCTCCCTTTCACCGCGTGCTCGACAAAGTCCTGGACTCAAGAGGAAGGCCTGGGGTGGGGTCCAGCTCGGCCCCTGGCTGCCCCCGGGCAGAGCCGGCCCTTGCACTCTTTCTGGGCCGCAGTTTGTAATCTCCAGAGTGAAAGACGGCGAGCTCCCTGCCCCGTAGCCCCGCTCCTGTCCCTGTCTCCTGTGCACAACTGCTCCTCCCTCCCGCGTCGCCTGTGCTCTGTGACGGCCCTCTCACCCAGGGACGGGGCTGCTCCCGGGTGAACCCCAGCCCGTCAGACAGGTTGTGTGGGCCCTGGGGTCCTCACGCCCACGCCAGGCCTTTCTGGCTCCCCTCCTCCCCTGCCGCTCCAGAATTCAGGAAGGCCGTGGACTGTTGGAGAAGTCAGGCCCCGCGGAAGCCCTGTGCGTCCCGCGCCTTGCCAGGCGTTACGAGTTGAGTTGTGTCCCCCCAGAAAGATACATCCGTGTCCCAAACCCGGGCACCTGTGAGTATGACCTGATTTGGAAAGAGAGTCCTTGCAGATGCGATCAAGTTCAATTTAAGTTGTAGCGGAGCATGCGGGCCCTGAACCCAGTGTGTCTGGTGTCCTTAAAACTCGAGGGAAATCTGGACACAGACACAGGGGAGAGGCCGTGTGAGGACAGAGGCAGAGACTGGAATGACAGGGCCACAAGGAACACCTGGGGCCCCAGGAGCTGGCAGAGGTGGGAAGGATCCCCCTCTCCAGATCTGGAGGGAGCCTGGCCCCGTGACACCTTGATTTCAGACTTCTGGCTCTGGCCGGTGAGAGAGCATTTCTGATGTTCTGAGCGCCCCGGGGTTGTGGTTCTTTGTACCACAGCCTCGGGACAACCAGGAAAAAGGAGCCGTGTGTGCCCATCCGTTCTCTTGTTTATGAAGCCAACCCCTCGCCTCCCTTGAGGCCCAGACCCCACCCCGCCCCCCAGCCAGATCCCTCGCGGGCCCTGGCGCCTACCGGTGTGGGTCCGGATGTGGCCCTGGAGCAGCCAGGGCCTGGAGAAGGCCTTACCGCACACGGGGCAGAGGCAGGGCAGCGTGTGTGTGCGGATGTGCATCTTGAGGGCGCCCAGGCTGCCATACTCCTTGTCGCAGAACTTGCAGGTGAAGCAGCGCTGAGCCTGCAGGTGGCAATGCAGCTGCTGGTGCCTGGCCAGTGCGGCCGGGGTGCGGGGGGCCCGCTCGGCCCCTGGCAGGTGGCCCGGAGCCTGGGCCCCATCTGCGCCCAGGACCGGGGGCCAGCACGTGGGCAGAGCCAGCAGCGGCGGCAGGCTGAGGTGCTTCAGGCTGTCTCTGAGAGGTGCGCCGGGGGCCCGGCCGGCCCGAGGGTCCGCCGGGCTGACTTCCAGGGGATCTGGCCCCGAGGCCCCCCGCGCTTCCTCGTTACACAGGAAGGTGGGGAGGGGCAGGGAGACGTGGGCGACGACGGAGGTGAAGTCCCAGGGCCGGGGAGGGTCGCCAGGTGTGGACGGGGCCGCCTTGTCTGGGAGGACGAGGGGCACCACCAGCCCCCCGCAGGCAGAACAGGCGCCATTGGTTTCTAGAAGCGGGGAGGGGAGACAATGCACGGTGAAGCCTGAGTCCCAGCGCTGCGAGTTCGCCAACGCACATTCCTGGCCGAATCCCACCACTAGGCCATCCGTAGCCCCGCGGGAAGGGGAGAAAGGTCTGACACGACAGAGGCGTGGGCTGCGGAAGTGGCGGCTGCAGCCCGGAGACCACAGCGTACGTACGAGCGGGAATCTCAGTTCCTCTTTACACACAAGGGAAGAGAAGCATCTCACAGAATCCCAGAGCAGCCCTCAGGGGCCAAGGAAGGGTCCCTAGCCGCCCCCTCTCTGAGCCCCACCCGCCGCAGGGCCCGCTCGGAGCCGCATCCCGCGGACTCACACGCAGCTTTAATTCACAACTCTTGGCGGCAGCCGCCGCGTGTAAAATAACTCATCAGCCTCCGGTCACCTCCCAATCACCGCTCGCCCACCATGGCGTGGGTGCGCACAGCCTCCTGCAGACGCTCCCAGCTCAGGAGGGACTGTTTTCGGTGGTGTCCACTGCCTCCTGGCTCGGCCTGCCCTCAGGCTGTTGCTCTCGTGTGTGTGTGTGTGTGTGTGTGTGTGTGTGTGTGTGTGTGTGTGTGTGTGCGCGTGCGCGCCACCATGCCTCATGCCTGCCCTCAGGCTGTTGCTCTCGTGTGTGTGTGTGTGTGTGTGTGTGTGTGTGCGTGTGTGCGTGTGTGTGTGTGTG
>NW_021145923.1:0-11966 GCF_002837175.3 Physeter macrocephalus | reverse complement strand
TGTGTGTGTGTGTGTGTGTGTGCGTGTGCGTGTGCGTGTGCGTGTGCGTGTGCGTGCGTGTGCGTGCGCGTGCGCGCCACCATGCCTCATGCTTGACCCAGACAGCAGGAGCCCCCGACGTGAACATGTTAGCAAGTAAGAGTGAAGTTCTGCATTTCCCCAAAGACCAAATCTCCAGCCCTCGACCCATTTCTTATTTCGTATGTGTTGAGATAAATCTCTGGCCCCATTTCTGTGTCCACGCCGAGGCTTTGGGTTGAGAAAGGCAACCCACAGAATGGGGGAAATGTTTGCAGATGAGGTATCTGATAAGGAATTGGTGTCCAGAATATATAAAGGACACTGGCAACTCAACAACACAAAGACAAATAGTCTACTTTTCAAACGGGCAAAGACTCTGAATAGACGTTGCTCCAAAGAAGATGTACACCCAGCCCATAAGCACAGGAAAAGATGCTCAGCGTCCCTAGCCATCAGGGAGATGCAGGTTAAAGCCATAATGAGGTACCACGTCATATCCACTGGGATGGCTAGAATTAAAAATAGGCAAATTACAAGTGTTGATGAGGATGCAAAGGAATGGGGAAGCTCCCTCGCTCCACTCTCTCCTGACCTCACCGTTTTCCACTCCAGTCTTCCCAATTATAAAATCAGCTTGCCAGGTTTCTGTCCTCCCAGAAATGGAGGCTGGACAGTGACCAGCTAAGAGATGAAGTCCCAGGAATTTCTGGAGACAGCACTGGGGTGCCCGGAGAGTCTAGGACCCCCCACTCCACACAGAAGCTCCAGTAGGGGCCCTTGTATGGGAAAAAAGTCACCTTAAGGCTTTGGGGCTCAGCCACTGCCCTGACCCCAGGCATCACCTCGGAGCCTAACCCTGTCTAGAGGGCCAGTGCCGACTCCAGTGGGAGGGCAGGGGAGAGGCAGCCATATGCCGGGTGCTACTGACCTTGTGCTTCTGCTAATAACTTTAAATGCTTCCCCGTATCCCCTGGGTTAGCTAGATTTTTTTATTCATTCTGCAGCTCATATTTCTGGGAGAAGAGACTTAAGTTCCTTTCTGGCTTCAGGGGTTCCCTGGGGAGGCCTTAAAAAGGCACTTATTTAAAAGTGACGAGTGGGGGACCCCAAATCCAGCATCTCGGGTCTATCTTGGGGTAACTGCCTGGCAGAAAGAGGATCACCGTGGCCATTTGGCCCTCAGAAAGCTGGTGCTACAAGGAGCGGGGAGCAGAGCACTGATGGCCCTGAGGCTGTTCCCTGACAGTCACCGGGCCTTGCTCGGCTGCCAGGATTTGCACGCTCGAAGGGGTACGCTGTGTGACTGGAGTCTAAACAGTAGTCTTTAAACGTTTAAAGCCACGACCCGTGTGAATTACATGTTCTAGCATACATGTACGTCCGAAACAAAAGTTTCCTTTACCGCGAGCACTGCACTCTGATGGCTTCTGTTCTTTTTTATTTTATAAAATTGCTGGTGGTGACTCACTAACTGGATTTCAAAATGTGGAGTTGAGGATCCCGGTCCTAGAAGGTGCCCCCTGGTGGCAGCCCAGCCCCGGGGACCCACCAGCCTGGACTCCCTCCCCGCTCCCAGTCCTGAGAGGGCTAAAGGGCTCTGGACAGGCACCGACTGTGTGCCCTGGTCTCCGCAGTGTCTCTCCCCGTCCGCCTCTAAGTCACTGAGCCATCCCCCAGAGGGTGTCCCCCCCCAAGAAGCTGTGGAGCTGGGGGCGCCTCCGACCACTCGAGAGAGGCCTTTGCCGTGGGACCTCTGCGTGTCCCTGACCCTGACAGGGAGTGGAAATGAGTGCACAGCCCTGGTTCCTGGACACCTGTCTCCCCACCTGGGTAAGAACTGCAGCCCCTTCGCACAGCCTGCCCTGGGCAAGCTCCTCTGGGGTGAGGGAGGCGGGAGGGAAGGGAACCCCAGGAGGGGGGAGGAGGCGTTGGAGGGGGCACGGCGGAACGCTGTGCGAGCTGGGCCCTGGCACCACGGGGCCCCTGGGTCACTCTTCGTGGCCTCTCTGCCCACCACCCAACCCAGGATGTTCTGGGGGGCTCTTGGAGAACAGCCTGGGCTCACTTCGTCTCTCTGCAACATCCGTGGGGCTCTCTCAAACGTCCTGCACGAGGAAGATGGCCCTGGGGTCCCCTTTGCTGGGATGGGCATGCCGGGTCATAACGGGAGAGCCCCAGAGTGACTGGGGGCCTGGAAACTTCTCTAAGTGGAGAGAAAATACCCACCCAATCTGCCCGACGCGAGGCTGGAGTCCCTGAAGTGGATAAGACGCCCGCGGGCCACCTTTCTACCTCCAGCCTCGTGGTCTTGGGCCCCTCCTCCCACCTGGGACAGGTGTTCCCGTTCCCGGGGTCCTCGCCCCTCCTGCTCCGCGGGAGTCGAGCCCTGGGCAGGGCAGGGGAGCCCGCAGCCCCTACCTCTCTGCCTCTCCAGCTGCCCGTAGTTGGGGACCCTGTGGCTGGAGTGCGTCTTCACCAGGAAGGAGCGCGGCATGGTGCCCTCGCGCGGGTCGCACTGTGCGTACGCCGGCGCCCGCTGGCAGCGCGGCCCACAGGTGCCGGGAGGGTCAGGGCATTAGCACAGCGCGCCGCCTCGGCCAACCAGCGCGCGGCGCGGCCGGGGCGAGGCGGGGCCGCGGGGCGGGGCATCGGGCCACGCCCAGGACAGGTGCGCGGGCCGTGGGGGAGGGAGCGCGTGGCTGCGTGTCCAACCCACGGGACTTCCCTGGCGCGCGCTGCGAGTCACGCCGACCCCAGGGCCTGGCGCGCCCACTCGACGTGCACTGGAGGGCGGAGGTCAGGGCTGGGCGGAAGCCGAGCTGGGCTCCGTCCAGCCTGGGGGGGGGAGCGTGCGCCGAGCCCAGCCTTGGAGAGCCCTGCTCCAGCCTGTTACGCCCGCCCCGCCTCCTGCGCAGACCCGCAACGGTAGGTGTGATGAGCACCAGCCCCGAACCGGCTGACTGGCCAGAGTGGTGGCCAGGGGGTCGGCCGGCCTGCCGGAGGAGACCGTGCTTTAGGAGTTGGCCCCAGGCCTCCAGAAAGCTCATCATCTGTGGGAGAAAGGACACCGCTTGGCGTTCCGGAATTACCAGGGGTTCAGACAGGCGGTGTGGGAAGTGTAATCACAGAGGGCGGCGCATGTGCCCGCCGCTGCAGCCTGGTCTATGACCCGCGCAGCCTCACCTCCTTCGGTATCCTTTGGAGTCCTCGGTGCCACCAAGAGCCAGCCATGCCTGGGTGTCGGGTCCCTTTTGATGTGGACGTTTCATGAGTTCAGGGGTCAGTCTCTGTGGGGGAGGGTGGGGACACACTGCCAGGCCCCGGAGAGCTGCCAGGCGCAGCCTGGTGCCCTTTGCCAGTTGTGGGCCTGGAGACAAGGTGGAGGTGGTGGGGAGTCTGAGAGGAACCGCGGAGAGACGTGAGGAGGGAGGCCCGCATCACACAGGGTCTTATGTGCCTTCAGTTTTGCAGGAGAGAAAACAGGCTCTGAGAAGTTACGAAGCTGTGGGATTGGGACCCGGGCAGGCACTTCCAGCCTCACAGGGGGCGTCTGCCGCTTGGTTAGGGCGTGTGGAAGGAGAGACAGGTGGTGCGCAGGCGGGAGGTGGTGCGCAGGCGGGAGAAGGCGCGCGTCTCTCCCGCAGGCCTGGCCTGGCAACAGGTTGCCGTGCACGTGGCTGCCGTCTGCTAGTTCACCTGTTCCGTGGCCTCCCAAGCTTAACACGTGTACCTTCTCTTCCTTCTTCCCGTCCCAGGCGTAGATGACACTTGCAGATACCTGGGCCAGCCCTGCACCCATGCTGTCCTTCCTCGCCCAGCCACCCACGGTGTGGCCACTGGCCAGGATGACCTCCTTAACCCCCAGAGGGACACTCGTGTTCTCGAGGGGCGCTCATGCAGTCCCGTGGAGGACCTGCTGATCTCATCCTGGAAACGCCCCAGGGATCCCAAGGGGCCTTAGAGCACCTCTGCCATAACAAGTGACCCTAAGGGAAGTTTGAGGTCCTTGCCGACTGGTCAGAACTGCCCTCCTGTGGTCATACAGACTCACTGTTCGGCTGTGACTCACAGGGTTGTGTCTGGGCCAGACCAGAGTGCCGCTCACAGAGGAAAATCCGAGTGTCTGCCCTGTTCTCACCTGTGCAGCCCCAGGGAGGTGGGGGGCCGTCCCCACCTGCTCTGCGACCCTCTGTGCTCCATACGACCGCCTTGCCTTGCAGCTAAGCCCTGCGCCCCGCTGTTGGAAACCAGCTCCCCGCCGGCCTCCTGGAACCGGGCTCTCCACCAGAGCAGGACTTGCAGGGAACAAAGTCCACGCTTCCGGCAGAAACCCCAGGGTCTCCCCTGGACACTTGGCGACGTTGGCTTGTGGCCACCCGCCCGCCTGCCTCTATCAGACGCTGAAGAAGCGGAGCGCAGGTAAGATTGTTCCAATTCCTCTCATGTTGATGTTTTCTTTCTTTCTTTTTTCTTTAATTAATTAATTATTTTGGGGGGCTGCGTTGGGTCTTCGTTGCTGCGTGTGGTCTTTCCTCTAGGTGCGGCGAGCGGGGGCTACTCTTCGTTGCGGTGCGCGGGCTTCTCATCGCGGTGGTTTCTCTCGTTGCGGAGCGTGGGCTCTAGGCGCGTGGGCTTCAGTAGTTGTGGCACGCGGGCTCAGTAGTTGTGGCTCGCGGGCTCTAGAGCGCAGGCTCAGTAATTGTGGCGCACGGGCTTAGCTGCTCCGCGGCTTGTGGGATCTTCCCGGACCAGGGCTCGAACCCGTGTCCCCTGCATTGGCAGGCGGATTCTTAACCACTGTGCCACCAGGGAAGTCCCTCTTTCTTTTTACGGGTGTGTTTTTGTGCTCTTTTTCTGTGCTTTATGTGGCGATGGTGCTTGGCTGTCTGCATAGTGTGTACGTGTGCACCTGTATCCCATTGGGTCCGGTATTTTTGTTTGTTTGTTTGTTTGTTTTCATACTGCAGGTTCTTCTTAGTCGTCAATTTTATACACATCAGTGTATACACGGTTTTTTTTACCAGTTGGGTTTCATGGCCCAGCGAGGACACCCCCTCCCTGTCAGATGCAGCCCGAGGGCCCGCCAGGGGGGAACGGCCTTCCTTCCCTCACAGCACCTGCACGAGGTCGGGTCCGCGGTGGAGGCTGATGGAAAAGCGTCAGGAGCCCCCGTACAGTGCGGCCCGGGCACGCTCCTCCCTGGGGGTCTCTCGAGTGTAGACACGTGCGTGAAGGTACAAAGGCCCCGCGGTGGGCCGGGCTCTGGGACTCGCGGTGGCGCTCAGAGCTGGGCCTTGAAGCCGGGGCTCGGCCGTGCCAGGACTCGGGGGCCCCCGGCGCCAGCGTGGGGCGCGTCTGTCGCGGGAGGGTGGGCGTGGCTGTCCGTGGTCGTGCGCCCAGTGCTCCAGCTCCCGGCACGTGGTCAGATTGGTGGCCGGTGTGAAGGGGGCTCACAGCTGCTCACAGCTGCCTGTTCCCTCTTGGGTCCTGGCTGGTAGAGGTGATTTTGGTTCTTGAATGGGGGTCCGGGAGGGCACGTTGACCCCTCCCACACAGCTGTGACACACAGTAGAGACCCAGGCACTGAGCCCGGAAGGTGATCTGGGGGCTGAGGAGGGATGCACGTGTGTGCGCGTGTGTCTCGGGTATGTGCGCGTGGGCAGGTCTGCGCCCTGCTGGGTGTGCACACGCGTCTGTGTGTGCGTGTGAGGTCGCAGGAGCTGTTCCGTGCCACACAGCGGTCAGGCTTCGGCGGGTGAGCCCAGGGCCTAGAGGGGAGAGTCTGTGGCTGCACAGCTCGGTTCCCAGCTCCGAACCCCGCAGCATCCTCTCAGAGCTCCTTCCCCATCCGCGTGTGGCGCTGGGCCCTCGTTCCCAGAAACTTCTTGGCGAGACCGGAGGGTCACGGGCCGCGCAGCTCTCTCCTCCGGGACCGGAAGGGGCCTGAGGTCCCCGGGGCTCCCGCCGGCACCTCCAGGTCGGGTCCCGGCCCCTGGCGGCGGGGTGGGAGCAGCACAGACACGGAGCACGAACGCTGGGCGCGGAAGCTTTGCTGGCAGCGGGTGGACCGTGCGCCGCTGGGGACGTGGCCCCGGGCCCACTTGTGTGGCGGCGCCTTTGGGCCTGTCGGTCCCTGCTGCCTTGTGGGGGGCGAGTTCAAGGGTCCTTCCTGGGAGCGTGTTTCGCGGGTAGGCGTGGGGAGCCCCGGTGTGTGAGAGTCCAGAAGGAGGCGCGGCGGCCTGGGCGTCGGCACCGGGGGGCTGCCGCCCGCCCGCCCGCTGCGTCCCGAGGGTGCGCCCTGCCTGCGGGGCCGCGGGCCTCCGGCCCCGTGGCTGCTTGGGGGCTTGTTGAGGTGCGGCCCTGGGGCCCTCCACTGGTCCAAAGGGCTCAGAACCTCTTTCTTCCCCTGTGGAACGGGGGCAGCGAGCTGGCAGGAGGTGGCCCCGCGCCAGAGGGACCCCGAGGCCCCACCCGAGGGGTGAGGGGCGGGCCTGGCCCCCTGTGGCAGGTGGGCTCTCCGTGCCTCCCTGGACGACGTAAAGGGGGTCGACGCAGGTGTTCGCAGTTTGCTGCCAGGCCCCGGGCACGCTTGTTTCTCCCGAAGGCATGGCTGCTTTGCAGGCCCGGTGAGGGGCCGGGCCTTTCGGGAGGCCCCTCCGCTGGGGGCTGCATGGCCGCGCCTGGCCTCTCCGTCCACCCTTCTTCACTCAGCGCCCAGAGCTCGGAGGGGCGGCTCCTGCAAGACCCAGAGGTGACACCTGTGGCCAGTCCTCGGGGGCCTGGGGCCGGCGCTTGTGCTCTGGGCACCCTGCCTTCAGGAGTGCTGGCTGCCTGTCCCTCTCCTGACGGCCGAGGTCACAGGTTCCCAGGGACCCGGCGGCGCCGTCTAGGCGGCAGGGTGTGTGCGGACCCCCCAGGCCGTTGTGTGACTGGGGAGGAGAGGGTGTGCGGCGCCCCGTCAGGGACGCCCTGGAGTCGGTCGGGGTCCGGGCCTCCCACCCCCACCTCGCTTTTCATCCAGCCGCAGAGCGGCGTCTGCCGAGGTCCAGCTCCCACGCAGCCCCACGCCGCGTTGGGGCCCGGTCCAGTCCTCCGCCCCGGCATCCGTCCTGGACGCCGGGTCACCGTGCCCCGTGCGTCCTGGGCCCGGGGTAGAAGGCACGAGACCAAGGCCGCGTGTGGATGCCGCCCTGTGGCTCTTGGCCTCTGTGGCCTCTGGGGGGGCCTGAAGGGGGCTGAGCTTGGCAGGCGTCCTCGGGCGGGGGAAGGGACTAGCCACCAGCCTGTGCTGGTGGCCGGCAACTTTAAGACGCTCCTGGCTCCGCCCCTCCTGGGGTCCCACTGTGGCCAGGAGCCCTCGGTGACTTGGTGACGTGGTGGGTGCTGAGGCCACCACAGGGTGAGACGTGGGGACAGTCACCGGCGTCACCTCCTCGAGGGCACCGGTGAGGTCAGGAGCCGCCGAGGCGGCCGTGAAGCTGCCCCCAGGACTCCGCGGGCGCGAGGGTCACGACGGATGGGCGAGAGCAGCGCCGCCCTCCCCCAGGCGGCGGGCGGGCGGTGGACAGGCCTGGCTGGCGTCCAGGGGGTGAACAGACAGCTGTGCTCTGAGGGCTGGAGGGTTAGCTGGGGGCGGGGCATGGGCCCGAGTGACAGCCCAGACCCACAGCCGCGGCGTGTCCCACATGGGATGTGCTGGCAGCGCTGGGGGAAGAGGCAACACGTCCTGGCCGAGGCGGGGGCAGCCGGGTACAGGGGAGGGTCGTGGGGCAGTGAGGTGCGAGCCGGGGGTGGGGGGAAAGGAGACGGGGCAGCGTCGGCATCTGCCATCTGGAGCCTGGCTGCCCCAGCGCCGCCGCCACCGGCTCCGGGCCGCAGGGGACTGGCCAGGGCCGCCCTGAGGCTCCCCTGGGTGCTGACGGGCCCTCGTCCCTCTCCCCGCCCGCTGAGGCCGGGGAACGCGGCCTTGAGTTTGCACTTGGGGGCCGTGTGCCTGGCAGGCTGGTCGGCAGGGCAGGGCAGGAGGCGCCCCTCCCCGGCGGCCGAGGTCCCAGCGCCCCCGTCCTCGTGCAGAAGGGGGAGTTCAGCCACACCCCTCCTTTCCCGTCAGCCCCGGGGGAGGCTGAGGCTGGGCCCGGGGCCCCCGGGGACCGTGTCACGGGCCTCCTTCTGGAAGGCGGCAGAAGGGACAGGCTGGCAGCTGGCATCCTTGGCTGGGGGGGGCCAGAGTGCTCCGAGGGGAGGGTGGGCCAGTGGCTCCTAACAAAGGGTTCTAAAGGGGGGTAACGCACCCCAGGTCACAACTCTTCTCTCGTGGAGACTTTTGCTTGACCAGCCCTGCCACGGTCAAGCTCAGGAGATCCACCTTCTCCGCAGAGGAAGAGTCGGGACACTGCGTGGGGAGGCAGACACGGAGAGCGAGGCGGGGGCTTGGCCTCGCTCCGATGACCCGCCCCCTGGGCACAGCCCAGCAGGTGGTTCTTGTCAGCTTTTAAAGGCCCGTGGTGACTGGAAACAGCAGGGGCCCCTGGCCCTGATGGTGGCCCGCGACCACCGTCCCTGGGTGGACGTCTCAGAGGAGGGCCAGGTGCCGGCCTGGGGGCTGAGGGCACAGGCTGGGGCGCCAGGCAGGCTGCCCGGGGAGGCAGAGGCACGCCCCGAGCCAGCAGTGGGGAGAGCGGCTGCAGCACGGGGACCGAGGCGGGGGGGACAGTGGGGCTTCACCCCAGTGGCGTCCCAAAGGCCACCTGTAGGCCCCCACGGCCACCTCTGGGCCCCAGCACCAGCCCCATTCAGACCACCCCGGCCGGGGGGGCTCAGGATGGTGCGCAGCCTGCCGGCCTCAGGTGGCCCCCGTCCCAGGACGAGGAAGTGAGCGCCGCTGCCCAGCAAACCTGGGCCCGGGCTTGTCGCAGGGAGAGGCGGCCAGGCCGGCAAGTGAGGGCACAGGTTGAGGGGAACAGGGTCCGGGGGGCGGGCAGGACCAGCAGGGGCCGCAGCCCAGCTCATGCCGGACGCGGAAACGGCCCCCGCGGGGCCCCGAGGCCAGCTGCGCTCTGAGTTGGAGCTGCAGGGGACAGACCCGTGCTCGCGGACCTCGAGCGGAGGACGGCCTGGCGACCGCACCCCGGCCCTCTGCCTTTAGTATTCGCCGAAGGAAGCGCACCAGCCAGGTCGCCAGAGATGCTTTGAGACATTTTATTGAAATTTTTTTAAAGACGGCAATAATTTATGCCATGAACCAAACGAGGGGGCCGATGGGCACCTTCTGAACTGCCCGGTCGCTGCCCCGGCCCCTGCGCCCTGCCGCTGCTGGGGGGGCCCTGCCGGGGGCGGGGTCGCTCAGCTTCGGAACAGTGACGGCAGGGCCGGGGCCGAGACCCAGGCGGGAGGCCAGGAGCAGACACAGCGCCACTGCAAGCGGCCGGGCGCTGGGATCTCTTCCCGTTATTATCACAGTGACCCTGGGGAACGACGAGGTGACCGGGGGACGTGGCCACCTCGGTCCCCGCACCCAGCGATTGCCCCGTCTCTCCTCTCCTCCCCCGACCAATCCCACAACCGTTCGTTTTTTATAGTTTTTTTTAAAAAATATAATTTTGTAAATGTTCCATAAAAATACTATTATTCCTAGTCAAACACAGATATTGCAATATGAAGGGTAACCGCTCTGTCTTTGCTCTAGAAAATGTGAAAAGGTCATCACACCGGATAATATAGAAAAGTGTGGAACCTTTAGGTATCACAAAAGCCAGTACCGAGCACGTGAGAGGGAAGTGTTGCCAGGTGCTAGGCCGGGCCCCGCTCCGCGCTTCCCTGCTCAGTGCTGGGGCCTGTGGACGCGGCAGGGCCTGAAGGGTCCTCTCTGCAGGGAGGACATCATGGCTTTGAGACACAGACAGTGGCCACACTCCGTCCCAGTGGCCAGCCCCCACCCCCGAGGCCACCTGCTCAGCCCGAAGCGCCGGTGACGACGGGGGACCAGGGACGTGGTCTCTCCTCCTGCAGCAGTGAGGCTCCACCTGGCCCTCAAGGCGCCTTCCCAGGCGGGGCTGGGCCGAAGGAGCTGGCGGGGCCTGTCCCTTGAGGCGGGAGGGCTGGGCCAGTGGCCGCGCCTTCAGTTCTCGGAGAGAGACAGGGCCAGGGCGGCCTGGAAGGCGGCCTCCTCGTCGATGCTGTAGTCCTGGAAGACAGGGAGCGGAGCTGGGCCGGGGATGCCCGGGCCTCTCACGGCGCCCCCCGCCGCCCGCCCTCCCCCCCCCCCCCCCCCCGCCGCGGTCCGGTCACCTCAAACCGGCTCTGCTGCATCCTGCCTCCCCGCCCCGCTTTGGCCCCACCTGGTCATGGGGTCATGGGATCCCCGGGTGCTGCGGGGGTGGTCTGGCTGCCCCGAGGCCACCACGCCCGATGACCGAGGGCTGGGCGGACTGCGCGGCCTGGATGCCCGGAATTGGAGCTGTCCTCTCCCCTCAGACTCAAGAACGGGGCTTGAGATGAGCAGAGAAGCCAGGGATCCCCGTGGCATCCACCCATCAGGACCAGGCACAGGGGGAGGGAGCGGAGGGGCCGACTCCCCAGGGTCTGGCGCCCGGAGGCTGGAGGACCGCGGGGGCCCAGAACAGCAGGGCTGGGGGCGCACAGGAGGGAAGGGCCTGCAGGAGGGTCTGCAGGTGGGGACCACAGGCGGGAGAGGGAGAGGAAGAGCCGGAGGTTTTCCCGGCGACAAAAGTCCCCGTGGCTCTTCCCCACGGGAAGGGCCTGTCCCCCGTGGAGGGGTCTGTGTGCCGAGGCCCCGGTGCAGAGCTGGGGAGATGGTGGCCCTGCGATGGCGCCTCCCCGCGAGGAGGCCCCGCGTGAGGAGAGCTCGCTGGCCCAGCGGTGAGGGACCCGCAGGACGGGGGGCCGCCGTGGGCCTGGTCTGCACAGCCCCAGAGCCCCCGGGCCTCTAGTGGTCACGTGGACCTGGCCACCACTGGCACCGGGGGAGGGGGAGGGGAGGGCACCCACCACGAAGGTGTCGTAGGAGAACTTGTGCCGGTGGAGCAGGTGCTGCAGGAAGTTGGCGCTCTTGTAGCTTGGGTCGCCCCAAGGCATGGCTGAGCAGATGGGACACACCTGGGACAGAGCGGGCCGGTGAGCCTACAGGGCTCGGGAGGGCCGGGCGTGCAGGGGCCAGGGCCCCGGCGGGCGGGCGGGCGGGCTCACCACGCGGTTGGGGTCGCTGCGGTGGTTGTCCACGCAGTGCTTCACCAGCTCCTGCTGGTCCAGGTGGCGGGCACCACAGTAAGGGCAGGCGAAGGTGGACCTGTTGGGGATGGCGCTGCGGCGGGGGTGGGGGTGAGTGGCGCTGCCACCTTCCTACCACCCGGCCGCCTCGCCCTCCCCCGCCCCGTGGGCCGCAGCTGCCGCGGGGCCCTGCCCCCCTCTGCACATCCCACCGCGGCCTCCCGCCGCCTAACCCCGGGCCCCCTGCTTCCCCGACGCGGCTGCCACCCTGAGAGGAGGTGTCTGTCCAGCCCCAGCCTGTCTGGGGACCGTGCGTCCCCGATGGGAGGTGAGCCGTGGGGGCCTGGCTTGGGCCCTCCCGGGGTCCCCCACCCGCAGGGGGCGAGGCCCTCCCCCGGCAGCCCTCCCACCTCCTCAGGGTGGGGCCCCACTGCCCACCCGGCGAGGCGGCCTACCTGGGGATGGGCTGGGACGTGGGCACCACAGGGACGAACTTGGGACAGTTGGCCATCTGCTCCTGGACCTTCACGCAGGAGGCAACGTGCACCCTCATCTTGGCCAGCGTCACCTGGGGAGGAGAGGAGGGGAGGGGCCGGGCGGCGGCGCTGCGGAGGTGGGGCCCGGGGGCTGAGCGAGGGAGACGCAGACTCAGGACCCCGAAGCCTGCTGAGCCACACCCAGGAGCAGGCGCTCATGGCTTCGTGTTGGGGCCGTGCCGG
>NW_021145922.1:22106-50000 GCF_002837175.3 Physeter macrocephalus | reverse complement strand
TCTATGCAAAGTCCATGGGTAAACTCTGCAAATTGCACCAAGTTACACCAAGTTACCCGAGTTAGCACTGTCAGAAGACACAAGGCCGGATTATGCAAGTGTAACGCGAATTATGCAAATGGAGGATGTCTTACTGCCAAAGTGGAAATAAATTATGCAAAAGGCAGGGAGTATAGGAAAACATGTGTGACCATACCTGGCAAATACCTGGCTAGACTGTCGTATGCATTACACGGATCACTAGAACTCTTAGCACATATGGCCCCCTTGCGAGAGTTCTGGATGGGCATATTGCAAAATGGCACCCCATACTGCGCAGATGAGCCCTTTCCAGGATCTGCAGTGCCATCCAGACCTGGCTTGGGAGCACCCACTGGACTCCAGTCCCAACTTGCCCTCTCCGGCCCTATGCCTTTGTGCAGTGAGTGACCTGCACAACCATACCTGGCGGCCCTCTCAGACGTGAGCATGCATTTCTGCAAATACAGGCATTGACTCCCTAAGCCCGGGGAGCCACCCCTCTGGATTTTGCTGACACACATGCACCAAGGAGATGTCTGTGGGTCCTTGCTCACCTGGACCACACCCGGGGAAAAGACGGCAAGGATGAGATAAAGCCAGACGTAGGCGAAGATACTCCAAGAAGCGGTGACAAAGAAGACTCTCAGGTGCTTGATCTTGCGGCTCTCACCGGCTGGGATGACGTAGATACACACAGCAATGACCACAAACATGTTGAAGGCAGCGCTGCCTACGATGGTGCCCGGGCCCAGCTCGCCCGCCTGGAAGTTGTGGCCGCAGACCTCGATAACAGACAGCAGGATCTCAGGGGCCGAGGAGCCCAGGGCCATGAGTGTGAGGTTGGACACAGTCTCATTCCAGATGCGGACGGTGCCCACGCTGGTCTCGCCGTTGGACTTAGTGATAGTGATCTCCTTCTCCTTGGACGTGATGACCTCGATGGATGCCATGAAGCGGTCGGCAATGATGGATACACCCAGGAACATGTAGACCATGGCCACAAAGTAGACCACGGCCCGCGCTGCTTTGTCCCCCAGCGACGGGTCATCGGGCTCCCAAACGGGCAGCAGGACCCCTGGCTGGCAGCGGTTGGAGCCCTGGCAGCCCCCCATGCTGCTGGCATCGCTGTCGTTGGCTGGGGGAGGCGGCAGGGAGGGGGTCGGGGTGGCTGCCCCTGAGCATGGGGGAGTACCCAGGAGGAGCGCGAACCCCACCAAGGCCAGGGGAGCCATGGAGGGCGTCAGGGTCCTGTGGGGGAGGAGGAAGTCTGGGTGAGGGGAGCAAACCCCTCCCTGTTGCTCAGGAGTCAAGGTTCATTGGGGTCGGAGAATGGGGGAGAAGCTGAGGACTAACAGAGGGAGGAGAGAGACTGGGGGAGCCAAAGAGAGACAGGGATTCAAAGAGACAGGGTCACAAAGAGACACAGAGAGCGCCAGGCAGAGACCAAGAGAGAGAGACACAGAAAGATAAAGACACCATGCACTGCTGATGGGAGTCAAACCACTGCACGAAACTATAGCTGAACATCAAGCATCCTAGGACTCAGCAATTCCACTCCCAGGTATGTACCCAAGAGAAATAAGTCAAGTGTTCGTCAAAAGACACATACACAGATGTTCACAGCAGCTTCATTTATAATGGCTCCCCTCTTGAAACAACCCAGATTCCTATCAGCAAGAACATGGAGAAGTACATGGCGGGATAGTCACGCAGTGGAATATTATACAGCACTGAAAAGGGAGCGGGCAACTGATACACCCAACAATGCAGATGAATCTCACAGACATGCCACGGAAGAGTGAAGTCAGGCGCAAAAGAACACAGACTGAGTAAGTTAGTGGGAGAGGCAAGGGGCTGGGGGGGGGCCCTCAACTCATTTTGTGATTCCTGTGGTTTCCAACTTGTTGCTCGGAGGGCTCCTGCTTGGGATTTGGGCTGTGGCAGGTGCTTTGTTTGTCTGTCTCACGTAGGGCTGGGGAGGGGCTGCTGGAGGGTCTCTCACTGACATCCTTCCCCACAATGCTGGCAGGTGTCTCTCTCCAGCATCCCCGGGTCTCTGGCAGGTGCGGGATTCCTTAGAAGCTGTGACATGAGGTCCTAGGTTGGGCTTTTGGACCCCACACTGTGGGTGTGGGGTGAATACTTCTCTTCCTGCCTCTGGTCCTGGGTTCGAGTGGCTATTTCTGTGTCTAGGTCTCCTTTAAAAGTGCCAATCAGTTCACATCCTCCCCTCTGATCAGAACCCTCCATGGCTCTGGTCTCACTCAGAACACCAAAGTCCCCTCCCCGCTTCATAAGGTCTTGCACAATCTGGCCCCCTCATTCCCTCTCTGGCCTCATCTCTCTCTCTCTCTCCCCCTCCCTCACTTGGCCCCAGCTACACCACCTCCTTGCTGTTCCTCGGGCAAGTTCTTGCGTCAGGGCCTTTGCACCTGCTGTTCCCCCTTCCTGGGACACTCTTCCCCACATATCCGCTCCCTCGTCTCCTCCAGCTCTCCACTCAGATGTCACCTTCCGTGGCCACTCTGTTTGAAATGACACCATCCCACTTTGGGGAGTCCCCAGCCATTTCACAGACGAGAAGACCAAGGCTCAGAGAGGCTAAATAACTTGCCCGACGTCCCCCAGCGCCCAGTCTGCAGCTCCCAGTTTCTCTCTCCAAGAGTGGTCCTGACTTCCAGCTCCCCTGCCCCACCCTTGTGTTGTCACGGTAACCCCGCAGCCTATCAACCGGGACTGAGAGAGGAAGGCAGGGGTCCTCAGGGCTTCCGCCCTCCCCGACCCCTCTCCTGGCCACCAGCCTCAGTTCTCCCGGTAACGTCCATTTCTGTCTGAAAAGTTCTTCTCACGGTCTAACCCACAGCCTGCCCCCAACATACGCCCATGTCCTCACGGATTGGGAGCTGGCTCCTTTGGGGGAGGGAGGCAAAATGTTGGCAGGACTTCCCTGAAGAGTGTGTGTGTGTGTGTGTGTGTGTGTGTGTGTGTAAGGGGGCAGGGGGCGGGGTGATTCTTAAAGGGCCACCGCACAATTAGCCCCCTCGGCAAGGCCCCTGATGATACATCTAATTAGCAGCCCCCTGATTAGCAACGACTTAGGCATGACTACAAACCCACCGGGATCCAAGGCAAAGACTCACGCTCTCTTCTCCCTCCCCCCCTCCCCTCCCCCCAGCTTTCAGGAGAAACCAGGTCCACGTGGGAGTCAAGAATTCATCTATAGCATCTCACTCCCTCGCTCAGGGAAGGCCCATGGCCTGGGAAGTCCTCCCTCAAGTCCAACCACCTGTCCCTCCCGCCCCAGTCCTCAAGCCTGGTTCAGTGCCTTTTCCTGCAAAACCTGGTTTCCTCTCCCTGGGGCCTTAGGGAAGAAGGGGTCGGGGAGAGAAAGCACTAGATAAATATCTGTTAAAGGAACCAGGAAGAGGTCTGAGCCCTGTCACTGGGGACAGCTGGGTTCCCTCTTCTTGAGGCTCCTGTCTCTGCCTCCCTCGCTCCATGAGCAGCCCTGAAACCTAATCTGGGTTTAGAATCCAGGGGCAAAACCATCACGTGGAGGCCGGCGTGGGACTCCGGAGGGCAGATGGCAGGCACCGTCTCCTGGGGCCACCTCTCCCCTCCCTCGTGGGCCGGTGGCCAGCTGGGTGAGTGGTGAGTGCCCCAGTTCTGCCTCACCCACCTCTCGGGGCCTCGGAGACCTCATCTGCAGGGTGGGGCTGCAAGCTTGAGCGGGGTGAGGCAGTCAGTCTGGCAGGCCGGGGGGACCCCCTCCCTCAAGTCCCTCACATCGGTAAGGGGGGTGATGGTTCCTGGCCGCGCTCAGGCTGGGCGCAGGGGGTGCCCGCTGCCTGCTCTCGGTGGGGACACGGCCTTCTAAACATGCACGCTTACTGCTCCAGGGTAAGCCGGGCTCTCCCGCCTGCACGCAATGTCCCAGCCTGGGGATCACACACAGACGCACACAGTCGCAGTGTTCAGGCTATGGTACGCCGATCGGTAAACTGAGGTCTGGGGGGGGGCAAAGAGCTTGGCCAAGTCATGGAGCTTCAAGTCAGGGGCAGAGAAGAGACGGAACGGAAGGTGTGGGACTCCTAAGCGGGTGCCTGTTTTAACCCACCTGGAATCGCACGTGGGCACTCGTGGACCTCACCCCACCGCGGCGTGGGCTACAGGCTCAACCCCACACCTCTCATCTCGCCCGCCTTCTCTGGGGCCCCCTTCCCAACAGAAAAGAAGAGGATGTATTGGCCAGGGAACGCTAGACTCAGAAGGGCCCTCTCAGAGCCCCCAAGGGGCGGTGGAGAAGCTCTTGAGCTCCAGCCCCGCTGGGAGACAGGTCTGGGGCTGGCACACCATGAGACGATGGAGGCGAGACTGCAGGAAGGACTGGCCTGGCCCAGTACCTAGAGCTGTGCCGGGAGCAGGAAAGGTGCTCAGTAATTGTCAAAAGAATGAATGAGTCCAGAAATGGACAAACGGCAAAAGAGGTATGGAAGTTAGACTGCAGCAGGGACTGGTCCAGTCAATATGAAGAGGAATGGGAGGTTAGATTGCAGACGGGACTGGTTCGGTCTCCTCTACAAAGGGTACAGGTTAGACTGCAAGAAGGACTGGCCTCAGGATGCCAGAAATAAGGCAGGGGAGGGCAGAGGAGCTCTATCCTCAGGGGAGGGACGGGCGGATGCCAGCGGGAGGATGGGGGGAGCTCGGCTGAGGAAGGGAGAGGAGTCTGGGGGACTCCGGGCCTCCTGGGGGAGCCCACTCTGGGGCGGCGGCAGGGGGCGGGGCGGGTCTTCTTCCCCCAGGTCTCCCCTTGCCAGGGGCGGAGACAAAGGTGTGTAGGAGGCAGTTAAGCAGGGAGAGGAAGCGGAGAGGAAAGAGAAAGAGAGAGAGAGAGACCAGGTCCTAGAGACGGAGATGGAGATGAGAAGCAAGGAAGATTGAGGAAGATACACGCGGAGATGGACAGAGACAGAGACATGGGAAAGCTGAGGCAGTAGAGACAGAGACAGAGGGAAACACACAGAGATGGCGAAAGAGGAAAGCAGAGAGGAGCCAAGGACTCAGAGACAGAAAGCCGGAACAGACCCAGGCACAGAGAGAGACAGAGACAAGAGTGAGACTGAGGGAGACAGGGAAAGGGACTCGGAGAGGCGTCCAGACTCCGCAGGACAGAGACCCCTGAGAGATGTGGAGACACAGAGAGACGAGACCCAGACACAGGAAGGCGGGGGCGGAGGTGGAGGCGGAGAACGCGAGTGCGGGTGCTGCCCCAGACAGGGTGGGGTGTTCTCACCCCCTCGCTGCCCGGGAGGCACCCCCTCCCCAGCCCGCCATGCTCCCTGAGGCGCACGAGGGGATGAGGATGTTGACTGCTGGCGGCGCCCCTGCCGCCCGTTAGGGCCCTGGTACCCGCGCCCGGGATACGCAGCCCCCCATCCCCTATAACGGAGCTCAGGGAGAAGTGGCTCCGGGCTCCCCAGACGCCCCCCTCCACCCACCTGGGGTAACACCATCCTTCCCCCAAGCCCCCCCTAACTGGGGGTCCCTTACCTGCAGCTACAGCCTAGAGCAGGTTCCCTCAGCACTGTATTGGCAGTGGTGGGCGACTCCGCCCGACAGAGGGAGAGAGCCGGAGAGAGAGAGGGATAAGCTGGGGACTGAGAGGGAGAGCTAGGGAGGAGGGGAGGGAGAGGGGAGAGAGGGAGGAGAGGAGAGGAGGAGGGGGGAGGGATTCGGGGGAGGGGGAGTCGGCTAGAGAGGGAGGAGGGGAGGCCGGCGCGGGGGACCGGGGCGGGGCCTGGAGAGAGGAGGGGCGGGGGGTGGGGTGGGGGAGATGAAGCAGCCCAAGCCTCCCTCCCACACTCTGGGTTCAGCACCACAGGCCAGGGACAGCGGCGGAGGGGGCGCGCGCGCGCGCGCGCACACACAGACACACAGACACACAGACACACAGACACACACACTCGCTGATCCTTACAAGGGCCAACGAGGCAAAACAGCTACAAATAGTCACAGGCTCCCAGAACTGGGGGGAGGGCAAAAACGTTTTTAGCCAGAGTCAGATCCAAATTCACATGCTGCGCCTGCTGACAAAGCCAGCCAGAAACAACCACAAAGACACCATTAATAATAATAACAACAGTTGCCATTCACAAGGGGCTTCCAGACCTTACCACGTGCCAGGCGTTGTTAGAACATTTTTAATAAGTGCTTGACACATGTTGACACAACTGACCCTCCTAAAAGCCCTGTGAGGTAAACGCTACTAGCCCCATTTTACAGATGGGGAAACTGAGGCACGGAGTAGTGAAGTGTGGCTTCAGGCTCTCCCCTAACTGCCACACTACACACTGCCCCAGACTGAGGGGCTGGTAAGAAGTTAGGCAGCGGGCTGCAAAGGACCAGGCAGGCGCTGGGAACACAAACTCACGAGTCCTGAAATGGTGAACACACACACACACACACACACACGTGCACACACGTGCACACACTTCACAGACCCAGAACATCACCACTTAAATGCCCCAAATCCCACCCTAGGGTCCCACTCCCGCCCCGGACAGGAAGCGATGGAGCACTCAGCCTCTGCAGACGGGCAGCAGGAGGGAGACCCTGACGTTGCCAATGGCCCATGCCCACCGCCGGTGCTGGCTGGACACCCCCGGGCCCACTGCCAGGAGAGGAGGGAGACGACCCAGCTCTGGCTCCCTGCGATTTCCCACGCTTGGGTTCTGGGAGGTGAGGAGAAGACAGGGGTGGCCAAGAATCGGTGGGCTCCAGCCTCCTGAAGACCCACCGTGGGGCACCGGGAGCTTAGTCTTCACTGTCAGCGCAGATGGTCAGACTGACAGGTGGACTTCCATGGCAGGAAGTAGACAGATGGCTAGAACGACCGTGGTGCCTGCCCCACCCCCCCCACCCCCCAGGAAGCAGGGGTCCCACCCAAACCCTGCAGCAGCAAGGAAGGAACTCTCACCCACAACCAGCCTGGACCCCGTTCAGGAATTGCTCCCCCACTCTCCCGACCCGATTCTATTCCTGGCAAGACTTCTTCTGTCGTCCCCGCCCTCCAGTGGTCCCTGTGACGTAGGCCTCAGTTCCTTCTCCTCGTGCCAGGGAAGTGGCCACAGGAGGGGCAATCGCTACAGCCACGGGGTAGGGAAATTAGCCTTGTCTCCCACTTCCCGGTCCCCCAATCCCCTGGGCTTTTCAACTAGGCCCACCCTTAGCCCTTTCCAGGACAGTGTAGCCTGGGGCTCACCTCAGGACTCCCCAGTTGAGATCTAAATCGATCACTCACTTCTGCTGGGTGTTAACCTTGGCTCTTGGCGCAAGGTCTAACCATAGTAATTTTTGCTAGGGTCGAACTTCAGCATTATTCACAGGGGGTCTGGCCTCAGACCCGCTGCTACAACTTGACCATGGCTCCCCCGTGACAGTCCTTTCCACCCACATCCTCTCCTCGGAGGCTCAGTTTCCTTATCTCCCCACTGAGCCCTGACCTCAGATCCAGAGCTTTCCACTGGGCTCTAACCTCAGTTCACTGGCAGAGGTCTAACCCTACAGACCTTTCCCTTATGTTCTACAGTCTTTCCTATGGAGGTTTAACTTCCTGTAGGGCCTAACTTCCCTTCTTGCCTCTGAAATCTACACTACGATCCCACTTCAGTCCGGCTGCTGGGTCTGACCGTGGATCCCCAATGCCCAAAGTCCCCTCCCTCCATTCTGCCGGGTGAGCCCGGCTCCCGACACAGAGCCCGGCGACAGCTGGTCCTCATCAGACGTGTGCCGAACGAAAGAATGGAGACGAGCGCAAGTTTGGTTCCTCTGGACACAGAAATAATCACCACTGACAGAGTCTCAAGGGGATAGAGGCGGGGTGGGGTGGGATCATCCCATCTTCAAGTGGGGACACTGAGGCACAGAGAGGGGAGTGGGGGTCACAGGGCACGCTGGGGCGGAGCCAGAGCAGGACCCACCGCTCCGCCACCCTGGGGTGTCTGGGGAGACCAGTGCCTCCTTCAGGATGCTTCCCGGGCCATGAAGAGCTGGAGGCGGGCGCCCCAAGGAACTGTGGCAGGCCTGGGGTGGGCAGCGGGTGGGCGCTCAGGAGGCCGGGGTCTCAGCAGGCCCGGCACCCACCCTGTCCCCCAGCCTCTGTGGCTGACGTCTCCTCTGCTCCACTCGGTGCCGAAGCCGGGTCAGAACCAGCTCCGAGGCCTGGATCAGGCTGTGCTGTGGGCAATGAGAGAGGAGGGCAGGGCTGAGACAGAGCTGCAAGGTGCAGGTTACACGCCCCCCCAACCCCCAGAGGCTGAGAGCGCAGCCACCGTGGTAGGTCCGTGTGTGGGGTGAGAATGGGTCTCCGTGATGGGGTGAAGGTGAGACCCAGGGGGACGGCCTTCAGTGACTTTCCGGGGGAAGGGACAAAGCCCAGCCCCAGATGTGTGGGTCTGAGGTTAGAACTCGGTGGAGGGGACGGGGATGGATCAAAACATAACGGAGATAACACAACATTGTAAAACAACTATACCCCAACATACAAACAAACAAACACAAAGGAGAGCTCGCATTATATGGGGGTGAGGCTTGAGCACCCGAGAGAGGCTGCGGTTTGTCCACGGCAGGAGGGGCAAAGGTGAGACCCTGGCAGAAAAGGTTAGGCCCACAGGACGGAGAAGGAGCAAAGCAAAGCGGAAAAGAGAGGACTATGTCACCACACAAGGGACGGAGCCAGACCCTGGTTGGAGGGTCTGAAGTCAGCCCCTGAGAGAAGGGATGGAGGGGAGATCACAGTGGGGGATGCTGGGAGGCTGAGACCACAGCAGAAGGGAAGCCCCTTCTCCCACAGATGGACCACAGCCCTGTCCACTGCGGTCTAACCTCAGACCTCTCCTCATTCCGTTTTACTCGAGGGTCTAACCTTTGTCCCACGTACTGTGGTTCAACCTCAGACTTGGCCACTGGGGTCCAACCTCTATCTTTATGAGGTCTAACCTGGACCATTCCGCTGATGACTAGACTGAAGGAAAAGGCCCCAGCAAAGCCTGCGGTGGGGACAGTAAGGTTAGACTCCAGTAGAAAGAACCCAGGTTAGACCACATGGGAAAGGAGCCTGGAGTCAGACCAGAGGGAAGGGGTGGGCAAACACCAGATCAGGAAACAGAGGTACCTCATAGCTGAAGGGCTGGGGCCGGGCCGTAGTGAAAAGGTCAGAGGTCAGACATATTAGTCGGAGGTTAAACAGAAACGGAAGGTTCCAGGCTGGACCTTGGGCCATTGGAATGGTTGGATATGAAACCGTAAGGGCAGTTAAGCTGCTGTCGGAGGGTGAGAGGTCAAAGTACAGGAGAAGGCTGGACGTTAGACCACAGGTCACGGGCGTGACCACAGTAGAAAGTTCAGTGGTTAGACCAAAGTGGAAGGGTTTGAGGTTAGACTATGGCAGAAAGCTGGAGACTGGCTGGAGAAGGAGGCGGAAGGTTAGACCGCAGGCACAATGAAGCTGGTCACACAGGTGGAAGCAAGGGTGGCTGCAGCAGGAGGGCCGAGGTTAGGGCGCAGTGGGAGAGTGCAGGTCAGGCCCCGGGGGCAGATCCGGGCTGGGCCACAGGGAAGGGCCACGGTCAAAGCAGGCGGAACAAAGTAGAGATGTTCGGGAGGCTGAGGGAGGCCAGGGGGCCGGGGGTGATGGATGCTGCGGCTGAGCCGCCTTCACCCCTGGCTGTTGAGTGCCCCCAGCACCTCCCTTCTCCTTGAGCAACAGGAACCGCCTGCCTCCTCCAAGAGGGGGTCTGCAGCCAATGACCCCCTTGCCCGAAGCGGGGCCCAGGCTCCAGTTTCCAGAGGGATCGGGCCGAGGCCCGACTGCCCCTCTCCCGTGAGGACGTGCCCTCAATAAGGCGGGTGTTAAGGCCCCGTCTCAGGGGCCCCCGGCTACCTGCAGGATGTGCACGCCCTTCAGGGAGACCACAGCAAGCTCACGCAGCCCGTCACCGGTCAGGTCCACGTGCGCCATGGCCAGCAGGGGGCTAGAGAAGCTCCGCTGCCATAGCAAGCGGAAGCGACGCTGGGCCCCGGGGAGCCCGCGCTCTGGGCTGCAGTACTTGTAACAGAGCAGCTCCTGCAGGGGCAGGAGACTGGGGTCACACGGGGAGAGGCAGGAGGCAGAGGACACAGGCCATGGCAGCCCCATCCCTCCGGTCCCACCTGTCCGTAGGTGGCCACCAGGACCTCCGGCCGCCCATCCAAATCGATGTCGGTGACCAGGCCACAGAGGACGCTGTCAAACTGGTCGCTGCCAGGCAGGAGAAGCTGGTCCTCGAGGCCCCGGCTCAGCAGGTCCCTGAGGGTCCGACCACGGCGGGGAGACTGAGGTCGACCGCGGTGCCCGCCACCCTTAGCACCGGACCCTCACGGGTCAGGTCTGGATGTGCTGTTCCTCCTGAAGCCTGGACACCCTCGTCTCCAAGTTAGACATCCTCATATCCACCAAGGGGAGCACAGACTGTCTCTGATCTGGACACCCACACTGTCCCCTGGAGGTGGGACCGTCTCGCTCCCAAATGGAAACCCACACCGTTCCCTCTGGTGACCCCCCTGTCTCCAGTCTGGACACCCACAAGGCCCCCTGAAGCCTGAGAGCTCAGCCCCAGCCCGGACACCTTCACCGCCCACCAGCTGTGCACAGCTGGCTCGCACTGGCTCACGGGAGCCGACTGGGAAATTTTCAGAAACTTTGTGAGCGGCTTGGCATCACGTTGGTGGCTCAAAATCCACTGAGGTGGGAGTGTTGACACCACCGAAATGGGCAGATCCTATAAACCAGGGCTTTCTCCCACATGGAGCCTGTGGTTAAACACTCGCCAACATGCTCTGTCCACCCACCCCAGGGGGACCGGACAGCTCGGTTCCCACCCGAGGCCTCAGCACACGCCCTACAAGTTCCAGACTTAAACACTCATGCTCCTCTTCCCGGGACACAGACACCTTTACCTGCCCAGCCCTGAACCACTACACCCAAAGCTTTACTCTCTGCGGAGGATGACAAGGTTAGATCACCGTGCAAAGGCATGAGGTCAGCCCGCACCCACGTGCCCCGTGGCCCTCACCGATACACCACCGCTGGTTCCAACATGCTGGCCACCAGCACGCTGTACTCCTCCCGCCGTGGCCTCTCCTCGGTCTCTGGAGAAGGAACGTGAATGGCGGGGGGAAGCGTGAGGGGACAGGTTCCAGGCTCCTCCTCCCTCCTCCCCATCCATCCATTCCTGAGAGGAACACACGTTAGACCCCCGAGATTGGGCTACAGGGGGAGGGTTAGAGGTTAGACCACGAGCGAATGATGGAAGTCAGATGCCAGGAGGAGGGAGAGGTGTTGGATGACAGTTTAAAAAGTCCAAGGTTAGACCACCAGGGTAGAAGAGACAAAGGTCAGGTGACAGCACAAAAGTCCGTGGTTAGACCACAGTGAGAGCATCAGGGGATAAACCACAGCGGAAGGGGCAGAAGACAGACCACAGAGGTCAGGCCAAGAGAAACGCCAGAGAAGGACAGACGGCAGTAAGAGGAACAGATCAACATGTGGGGCGAAAGGAGAGACCGCGAGTGGGGGGACAGCGCTGAGTCTGTGACAAAAGCCTGGACTTGGATGGCAGCAAGAGACAGAGTGAAGAGGCCACAGACGGGGGGTCAGAGGAAGTTAACAGTGTGAGCGGTGAAGGTCAGACCACCAAGGGAAAGGCAGAAGTTCAACTCCAGGGTAAAAGCTCAAGTCAGACCACCAGAGGGGCAAGTAGCTGGGGCTGAAATTCAGGAGCGTCGGGGGGGGAGGGAATGGGCACACTGTAGCTCCCGGGCTGGAGTGGGGCACACATGGGGGAGGGAGGGATGGTGGGGAGCTGGGCATGTGGGGAGAGGGGTACAAATGCTGGCGGAGGAGCCGAGCCCGCAGCCTGGCCTCCCCCTGCCCGGAGCTCACCCTCGGGGGCCGAGAGGCTGAACACGATCACTCGGGAGATGGGGCCGTCCTGCAGGACCGTCCAAGTCTGCAGAACCTCTGCGTGGAAGGCGAGGACTCAGGGCCCAGCCCCGAGCACCCCTGCCCCAGTCCGGCCTCGCCCCGCCCCCCGTGCCTGGGCCCCCGCCCCAGCCATCACCTCGACTCTGCTGGTCTACGTGGGCGACACGGACATAACCGCTCTGACAGCCGAGAGCCGAGAGTCGCCGGGACGTGCCAGGCAGGTTGTGCACGTCAAGCCAGAGGACACTGGGGGTGGACGGGTGGACAGAGGGGCCTGAGGGCCGTCACCAGGCCCCAGCCCCCACCTCCACCTCCCTAGAAGCATCCACCCCACCCCACCTCCGGTAGAGCCCTGGGCCTCCGCTGGGCCTGATTTCTTTAGGGGTCAATTCCCACCACCTGATTTCTCTGAGGCTGCCTGCCCCGGTTCCCACTGGCCTCTGTCAGGGCCTCTCCTACCTACTGGTCAGGTTCGTGAGCTCTGGGAAGAGGTTTTCCACGGGCTGTTCTTCAAACTGATGCAGCCCCTCGTTCTGGGGGAACCAAGACCCGCCACCCGCTTGGAGTCAGTGGCCAGCCTCACACACTGCGCCCCGTGCCAGCCCATGGTGGCCCCAGCAGGGCTCTGACCACCAAGCCTCCCCCTGCCTCACCTCCTTGTAGAGATGAATGGCCGGGTCATTCCCACTCAGGAGAAACACGGTCTCCAGTTGATCCCCGACCTGGACCCTGAAAGCAGAAAAATCTAGAATGCCAGTGTGATAGAGTCCGTGTGTTTTAAAATCCTCCTCTTGCAGAAACTCTTGCCTGCGAGAACCCTAACATTCTGGGTTCTAGACACTGGATCCAGAGCTAGGATCTCAGGATGTAGAATTCTAGAAACTAGCCCTCACAGAATCTCAGATTTTAGAACTTTCTGGTCTCAGAATCACAGAAACTCAGTGTGTTTGAACCTTCTGTTTCTAGAGCCCTCACTTGCTGGAATTTTCATTCTGGATGTGGATTCAGGAATGAACACGGAGCTCTAGAATGGGCTGCAGAACCTCAGAACACTAGCACCTCTTTACTCTAGAACCCCAGTGTTCTAGAAGTTCTGTTTTCTGTCTCCTTTGAAATGCTAGAACTTCTGGAAATTGCCATCGTGGATATTCAGGCTTATAGAATTGGTAGAATACCCAGATCGTAGAACACAGAACATTAGTGCTTTAGAACCTTCAGTTTCTAGAACGCTCATCTGCTAGACCAGAGGTTAGCAAATTACGACCTGCAGGGCAAATCTAAAACCCACGGCCTGTTTTTGTGAATAAAGTTTTATTGGAACACAGACACACCCATTCATGTACACAGTGTCAATGGCTGCCTTCTTGCTACAGTGGCCAACTTGAGTAGTTGTGATAGAGATCATCTGACCCCGAAGCTGCGCCTTAAAAGAAAAAGTTTGCCAACCCCTCGGCTAGAACACTGGTGTTCTGGAATTCAGAGCTCTAGAATGGAATTCTTATACTTTGGGATTCTAGAACATCAGTATTCTAGACAGTCTGTATTCTATCTCCTTGGAATATGACAATGTTAGGGCTTTAATATTA
Organism: Physeter macrocephalus; assembly: GCF_002837175.3. NCBI lineage: Eukaryota > Metazoa > Chordata > Mammalia > Artiodactyla > Physeteridae > Physeter > Physeter macrocephalus. Next base: position 36,368 of record NW_021145922.1, on the reverse strand, counting down.
CAGAATCTCAGGATCATCAAACTGTAGAACTTTCAAATCTTGGAATCCCAGAGCTTATAACTCTAGAAAAATTGGCATTTCTGGGTCTTGGAATGCCCAAATCTAGATCGTTAGAATTTGAGAATTCTACACGTCTGGAGCACAGGTGCTCAATTCACTCTCAAATTATCTAGTTCAGGGATAACAAAATGGTAGCCCATCAGCCAAGTCTGGTCCATGGCTACCTTAAATGCATGATGCTCTAAAAAACAAACTAGTCTGATTGTCTATAGACAGGTTTGTGGTCTCCAGTTTGCTACAGCCTCTGCCCTCCCAACACACACACACACACACACACACTCCCTATTGTATCACACCTGTGGCTTACTTACTCTGCATGGCACAGTTGGAAAGGAGTGAACTGGAGCTCCAGGTTCAGGCAGCTCTCTGCAGGGGGAGCACAGGCAGTTGGGCACAGGGGACCTGACAGCGCCCCCCCCCCCCAACTCCCTTCCCCATCCCTCCTTCCCTCCAGGCCACACTTACGGGCAATGGAGTCCAGGTTGTACTCAGAGCCAGGCTCATAGTCACAGTAGATGTTAAGGAAGGGGCTGCCCTTGTCCCCTGAATCCTGGGAGAGGAAACTGGCCTCAGGGGAGAGTAGGGGCAGCAAGAGGGATATGGGTCAGACTCAGTAAGGAGGAGAAAATGGGTAGGTGGAGGGCTCTGGGTACCTTGATGAACGTGATCCCCACCACCAGGCCCTGCTTTGGGGGTGACTTGTTGAAGGTGTCGATGGAGACAATCTCTGCGTCCACTGGGAGAGAACGGTTCAAAGTTCACGTTTCAGGCAGACGCGTGACCCCAATAATCCCAATCAACAGTGAGCCCTGACCTCTAGGACTCAGTCATCTCTGACCACCGGAAATTATCATGACCTCTGGGACGGTGTGAGTCCTGATCACCATCACCATCACCATGGTAGGAGGGATCCTGGTTTCTGAGTCTGAGGAATCCTGAACCCTAACTACTTCAGGCCCGTATTAGCCCTGTCATCAGACCCCAATGCCTCCGGATTACCAGCCTTGACCCCCTCCAATCACCATCACCCTGACCCCACTCTCCCATCCTCCCATCCTGGTGACCTGGCTCAGACAGAGCCTCAGAAGCCTTCTCAGCACTACGTTCCAAGCCCCCAGCCCCATGGCGCCACGCACCGGGAATGTAATTGAACTGCAGCTCCTTGGCCACGGGCCGGATTTTCTGTCGGAGGTCTTGGTAGCGGAAGCCTAGCACCTTGCCTTTAAGGGTGGCGGCCAGCAGCTCCCCGCGCCCGCCCGCGCCGCCCGCCAGCCCGTACACATTGCTCTGAGACGAGAAGCGTGTGAAGCTGTCCTCGCGCAGCGGGCAAGGCCCCGCGGCCACGGCCGCCTCCCCCATCACGCCCCTCAAACACTGGTCCCCGTAGCCGCCGCGGCTGCCCGCTCTACGCCATGGACCGCCGGGCGCCGGCCGGTCGCGCAGACTGATTACGTAGAGAAGCTGCCGACGCTGCCCTTTACCAAGATGGCTGCCAGCCGGGCCCCTTGGGCGTCCCACCAGACTTTGCCTCAATGCGCCTGCGCGCTCCTGCCTGGTCCTTTTCAGGGCCGAGGTGACTGCCGCCAGCTGATTAAGGCCCTGAAGATGGGAGGTGGTGGCCCCTGCTGTGGGCGGTGCGGAAGGCGGAAGAAGAGAACCTTAATGCTCAATATAGCCCTTACATGCCAGGGACTGTTCTAAGCGCTTTACATCTATCAATTTTTAGTTAAAACTCACAGGCAGGCTTGAGGTAGGTACTATGATATGTTTTACCCATGAAGAAACTGAAGCACAGACAGGTAAAGTAATTTGTCTAAGATCACACAGCTAGAAGCAGCAGTCAGTATTGGAACCCAAACACAATAGCTCCATAGTTTGTTTTAATCACATCACCTTTAAAATGGTGAAATGCATTCTTCTTACCCCAAAGAAAAAATTCTAGCTATCTGTCCTGGCCAATTACCCCCACCTTCTTTACTGAAAGCCTACTTTATCAGTCATGTTGGCTGATTATCTCATTGAATCTTCACAACTACCCTGCTCTTGTTACCCCGCGTTCATTTATTCAGCATTTATTGACCACTGTATGAATTTATCTCCATAAACTTGTTGCAACAACTCTGGAAAGAGGTTTATTATCCCAGTTTCTGGAGAATGAAATTGAGGCTCCGGGAGAATAAGTCCCTTGACTGATATGATAGTAAGTGGTGGAGACAGGATGAGGTCTTCTGGGATTCCTGTATATACTTTTTTGTCTCCAGAAGGGCATCAAGGGTTTGGGGACTCTATGTATACCTGTATGTTATTTCCAGAAGACATGAGTTGGCCAGCTGTCCTGGCCACCTCGAGCAATCTTCTGTCACCCCCTTCCATGCAGAAAGAAAACACACACACACACACACGCGCGCACGCACGCACACACACTGCAAGATCTGTGAAGGCAGTGACTGGATCTCCCTTGGTCACAGTCAAATCCCCGACGCCTGGCCCACAAGGCCTGACGTGGAACGAGCATTCAGTATATATGTTAAGAACCCAAAACTATGTACCAGGCCCTTTGCCAAGCACCTGGGACACTGTTGCATAAGAGACCTGAGAGGAGAGTTCTCAAAGGCAGACTGGATCTGGAGGGTGGTGAAAAGAAAGGAGTTGGTGTCCACTCCAGATCTGGTTATGCTATTTAGTGCTGTAATCCCAGGGTTTGAACCAGGGCGTGGCACACAGTAGGTGCTGAGTAGATACTTGCTGAGTAAATGGGGGTGGGGTCTGGTTCTGCCGCTTCTGAACAATGTTTTCTTCGGGCTTCTTCTACCTCCCTTGGTAACCGAGAAACCACATTCCCTTCACGTTTGAGTGAATGAATAAACAAATGGGTTGGAAAGGAAAGAACTGTCGTGTTCAGTGGTCTCCAACCCTAACTACACGTTTGGATCACCTATGGAGAAAAACTCTCCAAAACCAAAAGGGTGGGGAACCTCAATCAAATCACAGTTTATCAGAGTGCAACCCAAGCTTGAGCACTTTTAATATTTTAAAGCACAGCCAGGGTTGAGAATCACTATTTAGGTCATGGGTGGCACAAACAGATTCTCACACTACTTACTCTCCAGCCTGTGCCACGGCAGACACTGGTAATCAATCTGAGATCTCAGGAGTCTTAACTGAGCTCTAGGCAGCCATTATCAATCGATTAGAGCTGTGGGAAAAGCTGAAGGGGACAGAGGGGCAGGACAGGGTGTCGCAGGGTGTCATACAGAGGCCACTCTCTTGACACACACTGAGCCTGAACCTTTCCTGAACTCCTTCCAGGCTCTAGGCTGGAGCAGCTCTCCGAGGAGCCTGCCCTGGTTTCCCAGGCAGCACCTCCTCTGCAGCCCCTGTTCACTTCCTGACGTCATGCCACATACTGTGACACTAAGTCTGCAACTGGGCACTGACCCTCCTCCAGCTGTTCCCCTACTCCAAAGCGGGGAGCGCCCGGCCCAGCCCAGTGCCGGCTGGAAGCACAGGCACACCAGACTGTCCACCTGCCAGGCAGGCCCACGTGCTGGAGTGTGGAGGAGGTGGCTGATTCTTGCCCTCCTTTCCTGGGCAAAGGGCTCCTGCTGTTTCCTCTCCCACTCACCATACCCACTCGGTCCTCCTTGTACTCCGCCCGCCAAAGCCGCTCCCTCCCCCACCCTTCGACAGATGGAACAGTGCCACTGGGGCTTTCAGCCCTCCCTGCAGGGAAATATGGACGTGGGGTGTGAGGCTGGAAGACTTGGTGGGCCTCCTCCACCCCTCCTCATCACCGGTGATGCATCCATCCTCCCGCCAGCTCTGGGGGAGTGGCACTGGCACCCATCATCCCAGCTAAGGAAACCAAGGACCAGAAAGCCCAGAGCTCAAAGATCCCAAGCCCATGGCTCCCAAACCCACCAGCCCTGGGCCGCCCCTTCTCTAGGCTCTGACCCAGCCCATCCTCCTGGTTACGGCTGCCCTCTCCTTTCCCACAAAGCGTGCCCAGAGCCCAAGGCGGGAGGGCCAGGGAGACGGGACACAGGCCCTGAAGGGTGAGGAGGGAGAGACTCATGCACAAGTGTTGTCTTTTATTTCCTTCCTCAGGCAGCTGCAGCTCCCCACCGACAACACCTGGAAGCGCAGGGTGGAGACGGAGGGGCGGGCGTGGGGGCGGCCCTCGGGGCTCCAGGGCCTGGGGCTCCCCCGAGAGGTGAGGGCTGCAGGAGGCTGGGGGCTCCCGTGCTGGGTGGGGGAGGAGCCCACCCCCAGCGGTGACAGCCAATCACGGTGGCTACGTGGGCTCAGGGCTCGGCTGGGGGACAAAGGTGGAGAGACAGACACCGACCTCCCGACTCAGCTGGTTGGGAGATGGGGGGCCAGATGCTGACCCTGGCCCCCCGCAGCACCCACAGCAAATGGGTCTGCATCGAAGATTCTGTGTGTCGCGGGGGAGAAGGGTACCTCCGGGGGCTTAAATAAAGGGGCAGGGGGCAAGGGATGCGGCGGGAACAGAGGGTGACCGTCTGGCCAGCGGGCCTGGCCTCAGGGGCCCCCGAAGCAGCGCTGAGCCTGCGCTGTGGCGTGCGAGGCTCCTGGGTGGGGAGGAGGGAAGGTCTCGCAGCCAACGTCTCGGGCCCCACCTCTCTGGGCTCTTCGCGATCCTCTCGATCCTCACTGGAGGGCCAGGCCGGGGGAGAGCGGGCGGACGGGGCAGGGAGACGGGCACCCGGGGGCCAGGCGGCCTAGCGCAGGTCCTCCTCGTCGCCCTGGATCGTCTTCTTGACGCGCAGCAGCATGGTGGTGAGCCACTGGTCCAGCCGGGAGATGGCGTCGTACTCCTTCACCTGCGTGCGCGGGGACGGTGTCAGGAGGGGCGGCCCACCCCGCGCCTCGCCTCAGCTCCCGCCCTGTCACCAATCCTAGCCCACGGTCTCTGTTCCCAAGATCCTCCCGGCGTGTCCCTGTCAGCCTCAGTCCCCGAGGAGGAGCAAGGGGAGGCATGGGCCCCGACCCAAGCCGGAGCGGCTCCCTTCTGTGTCTTTACTGGCCTGGGCGCGGCCCACCCCGCGCCTCGCCTCAGCTCCCGCCCTGTCACCAATCCTAGCCCACGGTCTCTGTTCCCAAGATCCTCCCGGCGTGTCCCTGTCAGCCTCAGTCCCCGAGGAGGAGCAAGGGGAGGCATGGGCCCCGACCCAAGCCGGAGCGGCTCCCTTCTGTGTCTTTACTGGCCTGGGCGTGAGGCTTCCCTTGGGGGCAAGGAAAGATTTTATAGCTGAAAAAAAAAAAAGTCCAGTTTTCTTGTTTTATGGATGGGAAATTGAGGTCTGGAGACATGAAGAAGCGGCGGGATGGACTGTCTGGGGCGGGATGGACCTGATGAGTTCGGTCTCTGTCATCATTCAGAGGCCTACGATTGGTGATGGGTACCCAGGGAGAGACATGCTTGACAGATAACAGTCTGGAGGACCTAATGTGGACCTGAGCTGGATGTAACTGAGTTCCAGAAAGCTCAGAACAGGGTAAGGAAAGGGAGAAACATCTCCTTGGGGCGGTTCTATCAGAGAAGCTGCTGGAAAGGGGGACCCTCCCAATGCTGCGTCTCCGGGCACCCTTTGCTCCTCCTCCCTCCTGCTTTCGGGGAGGGGAGGGGGAATGATGCGACTCCTTCCCTCCCTCCCTGCACATCCAGGATCACCCAAAGTGCCCGATGTGAGACATCCTTAACTGCTCACCCAGGGCGACTCTGAGTGGTGCAAAGACCTTGGCCTTCAGGAGCAGACAGATAGGGGCTCCAACCCCAGCTCTGGCCCCGAGAGGCCTCAGTGCCATCATCTCTAAAACGGGGAGAACACTCCCCGCACCTCTTGGGGCTACTTGTGAGGAGTCTGGAGCGACTGGAGAAAGGAATTCATGGCCAGGGACTGGGGCTGGAGATAAAAAAGGGTGAAATTCATGGGACCACATCTGACAAGGGCACCCACCCCTGCCAGCCACTCACCGCCTCGGTGTAGCTGTCCACATTCTGTTCCTCGTGGGCTTCTAACAATTTCTGCAAGAAAATGGCAGGCGGGGCTCAGGGGCCCAGGCTGGCCTGAGGCCTGCCCTGGATGAGATTCACAACACACACAGTATCTGGGTGAGTGAAAGTCGGGGGGACTCCCACGCTGACAGGAAGGAAGGGGCTGTGTTCCAACCCTGCCCTCCGCATCGGACAGTCACTAACACAGAACACCGCGTGTGCGCGCATGCCTGTGTGCGTGCGAGATCCCGCAGCCTCCCAGCTCTGCCCCCAGCTCCATCGCTGACCAAATCTCGTCTCGCCCAGAAACCGGAGACCCAAATGGCAGACGAGGGGGGAACAAAAGACCCTTGAAAACTTCTGTACAAATCTCGGTGATCGTGCTAGCCGGAGCCAAGCCTCCAGATTCCCATCCACACGCCCTGCTCCGAGCGCAGGTGCAGGAAAGGGGCGGCCCGAGCCCCCGGCACTCACTTTCATCAGCTTGCACTCCCGGGAGTCGGAGAATGCAGGGAACAGCTCCTCATACTTCTGGACAGCGAGCTGAGTGCCGGCGAGGGTGGAGAGGAGGACGAAGGGGACAAGTTAATAAAGAAGGGCCCTTGGAGCAGCTGGCCCGGCAGCCGAGGGGATCGGGGGCCGCTCTAGCCCCGAGTCAGCTGTCTGCGCCACTCCCCAGCCTCCAGTGACGCCAGGCTCTGTGCCTGGTGGCAGCTTCACGGAGCTGAGCTCAGTGCAAGCCTGGCTGCAGAGACAGCTGCAGGGGACGGGGGGCGGCGGGGGCCTGGGGGAGGGAGGAGGGTTCCCCAGGCCGGTGCTCAGTGCCTCTCGGGCACCCGGTCCACCCAGGGTAGGGGCAATGGCAACAACTGCCTGGTACTGCCTCATAACAGCACATCCTATGTGTCAGGCCTGACGCCAGGCACTTCTCACGTGTAACCCTCACGAGGACCCAGGGAGGGTCAAACGATGGTGACCCTATTTTGAAAGTAGGAAACAGATCCAGAGGTGGCAGTGACCCGCTCAGGGCACAGGGTACGTGTTGGGGATCTGAACTGGCCTGACCCCAAAGCCCAAGCTCTCACCTGCCCTGCCGGATGCCGGCAAAGGGAGCAAGGGTGGGGTTCAGACGCATCATGTGGCTGAGGATGGGGCAGCTGGAGACCCCAAGAAATCCCAGACGCCAGCAGAACCCAGCTCCTCTCCCTGGCCATTCCCCAACCCCTCACCCAGCCCTGACCCCTCTCTTGCTAAGAAGCCCTGAGAACAAATGGGGCTGGCATCTAGGCTCTGGTTCAAACCATGACAACACTGGGAGTCAGAAAGATCTGGAATCTTGGGGCTGCAGTTTACTAGCCACGTGCTTTGAACAAGAGACTCTGGTTTCAGCCTCAGTGTCTTCATCTGTAAAATGGGGCGACCATGGTATCAACCTCATGGGGTGCAGTAAGGACTCAAAAAGTGCTCCCACAAAAGAAAAAGCCTGGCACTGAGCAAGTCGGGAGTTGGAAACTCAAAGGCTACAGGGACTGTGTGAGTGAAATCAGGGATAGAAACAAGCATTTCCTGCCCAAAGGCCGAATGCCCGGGGCCAGATGTGAGTGAGGGGCTTACCCTCTGAAGGGGTTAAGAGGTGACTCGGCCTAGTGACAGACACTGTGCTCCAAGGGCAGTCACCCTGTGGGGGCGTGGGGTAAGCTCTGGGTGGGCCCCTGGGCCTGGGCTCACCTTGGCGTTGAGCATGTCGATGCAGAAGTGGCAGAGAGCCGCCTTGAAGAAGTAGTCCTTGGCGCTGTACTTGAGCAGTGGGCTGTCCATGGCGTTGGTCCCCACCTGCAGGCACGAGGAGGCGGGCAGCCAGAGGGCCAGGGTCACTGCCAGGCACTTGGGGGCCAGCTGGGAACTGGGTCTGTTCCCCAGTGGGGCCCTGTTAACCCAGGACCCCGAGCGCAGGGAGAAGAGAGACCAGCCCTGGGGAAGTCAGCAACCGGTCTGTGAGTGACCGAGGACCAGGGCATGATGGGGAGGGGGGCGTGGCCACAGGGCTGAGGCCAGGTGTCCGTGGGCTTCCAGAGGCGCCTGCGATGGTGGAGGGAGAGGCGGCCCTGCTGTCAGGCCCGACAGGAGGCTGGCACATCGGTGGGCAGAGGGGTGGCAGGCTGCGGGAACATGAGAGGCGGCGCCCGCCCCGCGCTCCTCCGAGGCCAGCTGCCTGCCTTTCTCCTGGCCAGGCTGAGCCCACCAGGGCGGCCGGGCTCCCCACCGCAGCCCTCCCCACCCAGCAGAGGGGAGCCTGCATACCCAGGGGACACCCCCTCCCGGGCCCCTTCTAGCAGGCTCCTCAGCCGCCTCTGGCTACCCCGGGCCTCGCAGTTCTTTCCACTCTCTCCCCGACTCTGGTTCTTCAGAGCTGGCCTCACTCTGGGGCCGCCTGGGAAGTGCCCTGTGAGGAGTGTGGGAAGGGCCTGTGTAGGAAGAGGGCGGTGACGCCGGGTGGGGTCGTGGGTGGAGAGGGTGCTCAGCCAGGCTGAGTACAGGGTGAGGGCGTGGGGAAGACCGCGGGAGTGCAGAGAACGCGGGGCACCGGGGAGGGTGAGAGACGGGAGGCGCACTGGCAGGCAGGATGGGGCGCCGTGCCCGCCCCGGAGAGCAGGGCCCGGAGCCCCGCCTGCCCCCACCTGTTCGTAGATGTCAATGGCCTTCTGATACTGCTCCAGCTGCGCCGCGTAACCAGCCACCTTCAGCAGACACTTGTTGGCAGAGCTGAGTGGGGCAGAGAGAGGGGAGGGAGGTCAGGGGTAGCGGGGTCTGGGCCCTCACCGAGGGGCCGGGGCGGGCAGGAGGGGTACCTGTTGGACTCCTCGCCTTTGTAGTAGTCTGCAGACTGCTCGTAGTGGGCGATGGCCTGGGGAGACACGGGCGGTGGGAGGAGGGCAAGGGGCCAATGCAGCCTTCATCACCTTCGGGCGCCATATGGCCCGGGACTCACCGGAGCCCTTTACCCAGGCTCTGCCGGTGCCCCGTGGTCCTGTCCTAGTCTCAGAGGACTGGCCGAGGCAGCCCTCCCTGGCCACTGGCCAGGCCCCACCTGCCACTGACCTTCTCGATGTCCACCAGCTCCGTCTCGTAGATCTCAGCGATGGAGATGTGGTGCTTGGCCGCGATGGTGAACCGGCCCTGGGTGAGACGTGGGAAGGAGCCCTCAGTGACGAGGGGCGTCCTGAGTGCCCCGCCCCAGCTCAACCACACCCCTCCGGGTCCCCGAAGCTGGATCCTCAGCCCTCAGCCGCCCCTGGGAAGGAAGGTGCGCAGAAGGCCCCAAGAGACAGAGGGGCACGGGGCTTAAAAGGGAGGCTGTAGCATGAGCGGCCTGGGTCCGAGTGCTGCCCTGACGTGGTGACGGCGGGCACGTCCCTCCCCCATCCAGTCTCCATGGGGGACAGATGGAGCACACCGAGGTAACGTTTGCACAGGGACTTGCCAGAAGTTCTGGCCCAAGGAGGCATGTGACAGATGGTCCAGAGAGGCGGAAGGAGCAGCCCAGAGGCACCTGGTACAGGCTCCCCGCTGCCTAAGAGACAGCCTCCCTCCTGGCCTCCCTGTCCCGTGTGGCCACACAGCCCTTCTCGCAGGTCAACCTCTGCCCTCCAGCTTCCCCTGCAGGCGCCCGGGGCTTTCCCCTAGGATGCCTCCCAGCTCCCAGGGGGGCTGAGCACCTCCTACCTGCCTCCACCCAGTGAGGGTCCAGATGCCTGGCCCATGGCCACCTCCTTGCTGAGGGCAGCAGGAAGGGGCAAGGCCCTGGGCTCAGCCAGGACTAGTTTTGGGTCTCAGCGGCTCCTGCTGGTAGGCGTGGGGCCCTGAGCGAGTCACGTCTCTTGTCTGGGACCCTCTTTCCTGACTGTCAGACGGGATGACAACAGTGCCCACCTCATGGGGCTGCTGCAGGGGAGACTAAACCACCCAGCTCGGAGCATCTGCTCCAATACACGGCAGCTGCTACCACTGCTATAACGACACTACTACAGCACGGCCCTGGACCCGGCAGGAGGCAGGGCCCACGCTCCTGCCCGAGGGAGGGGTCTCACAAAGGTAGAGTGCGAAGGGGTTAAAAAGTGGAGTCGACAGGAGCCAGGGCCTGGCTTTGGCCCACTGTCCCGGCTCCCTGGCCTCAGACCAGCAGCCGCCTCCCTGGACCCCATCTGTCGACGGAGGTGCTCCCTGGGGCGGGGCGGGCGCTGGGCTGGCTCTGGGCCCTGCCTACCCTCCCCGAATCACAGGGGACGCTGGCGGGGGGCGTCTGGGTAAGGGGAAACGCACCGGATACGCGAGGACCCCAACTGCGGTGCCGTCTAGAGTGAGGACAATGACGGCCTGTGGGGGGCCAGAGGCAGGACCTGGGGAGGGGCCGTCAGCCCCTGTGACGTGCTGGGAGCTGCCACCAGGGGCCAGGCTGGTGCGGAGCTGCGTGAGGACCCAGCCAGCCCAGCCCGGCTCCGGTGACACCCCTCACCCTGCCAGTCTCCCGCCTGCTCTCAGGGCTGGAGGAGGAGAGGGGAGGCTGCGGCAAGGTGGTAGGACTTGGAACGGGGTGGACAGGACACGCAGTGACCCTTACCATGTCTGTGTATATCTCAATGGCTCTCATCAAGCAGTTAATGGCCTCTGGGGAGAGAAAAAGGAAGGCAGGGAGGAGAAATGAGAAGGTGAAGTCATTTCAGCAGAGGCCGAGGAGAGAAGGAAGGTGCAGGGCTGCACTGGGAGTGGCCAGGGCTACGCTCCTGAGCAGGGAGGGAAGCTGAGGGGATCCCCGAGCCGCAGGAACCCTGGTCAGGCTAATCTATTCTGCTGACTGTGAGTCGCCGGGCACATGCCCTCGGGGGAGCCCTGCTGATACAGCTGCCCTCTCCCTCGGGCCACCACGATGCCACCACCTTCCCAGCAACCCCTGGGACAGGGCATAGCCAGCTGGTGGTCAGACTCCCATGGGTGTTTTGGGCCAGACCTGCCAAGGCCCTGCCCTTGAGGATGAGCTGCCGGCAGAGGCGGCAAAGGCTGACATCGGAGGAACGGCCAGGTCCCACCTGGGCTCTGCCACCCTTTCACGGTGGGACGCTGAACCAGCTGCATCCCCTGGCCTCCGTGTGCGGCAGGAGGCGGCTGGGTGCCGTGACGCTGAGGCCCCTGCGGTTGGGGTCTCCACTATTCTGCCCACATCCCAGCCTGCAGCAGAGCCCTCTGTATCCTCCTCCGCCTGGCATTGCCGCCTGCTGGCTCCTCAAGCCACAGGTTTCACCGACAAAACACACACACTGGGATGGCACCTGGGAGGAAGAATTGGGGTACCTTTGTTGTACTACCTCTTGCAAGTTTTTAAATTTGGAAATTTGGGAAAGGCATTTTTTTTTTTTTTTGACAAGTTATTTGGAGGAGAGAGAGAAGCATGAGTGGGTGGCATTTTCTAGCAGATAGAGATGAGCTCTCGGGTGGATTTTTTTTTAACACCATTTTAATGCATCTCAGGAGGAAAGGGTGTTGGGGGAGATGGAGAGAGACGGACAGAGAGCCTGGACAGACCACAGCAGGTGGGCTCTGAGCTGGGGCAAGGTTGAAAATTCACCCCGCAGTCCAGCATTTGTAAGCCCCTTGGTCTGCCGTCGGGGTCTCCGAAGTCAGCAGGGCCCACTGGGCTGAGATGCCGCAAAGAAGCCGCAGGCCCGGTGTCTGCTCTCAAAGGGCTAATGGTCTCATCACGCGGGGAGACATGTGAACAGAGGCTCTTAGGCCCAGACCTGTGGCTGGCCCTTCAGGGAGTCCACAAGCCCCCTCCCCCAATTTACAGGCCAAAAGGGGGTGTCTGTGAGCACTACTCGGGGGGAGGGAGGACTGGTTGGCCAGGTCCAATTCTGAAAGGCCCCTGGGGACCCCTAAAGTATTCAGAGAGCGTACACCTCTGGGTCAAGGCTCTGAGGCTGACGGGGGAAGCCTGAGGCAGTAGGGAAGAGGGAAAGAAAGCAAAAAGGGGCAGAGAAGGAGAAAAGGGAGAGAACACCACAAACAAATACAGCCTGAAGCAGTGTTACTTTAACACATACACACAGGTTTTGTGACAGAGCATTTGTGGAAGTAACTGATGAGCCGGCAACCCAGTGGTAAGGAGGATAAGGAACCAGGGGTAGGGCTGCAGCGCGTGAGCTGTGCACACCCCACCCTGCTCCATTCTCCACCCCAGGGGGGTGGATGCGGCCAGCAAGCGACTTGCCCCCTGCAAGCGACTCACAGGCTCCCTCTCCTGGAACGATGGGGCGCGCAAGCAGGCACCTGCAGGCAGAGTGGCAAAGGTTGCCCGGGTGAGGTTAGCAGCCCTGGAGGGGGAGAGGCCGGAAGCTCCCCTGGCAGGACGGGCTCCCCTGCAGCGGCTGCCCCGGGCCTGCCGGCACTGGCCTGGAGTGCGGTCAGCAAGCGGTGGCAGTAGGGGAAGAAGGCTTACCCGCAGGCAGCAGCATGGATTCACAAGGTTGAGTCCCCTCGCTCCAGGACAGCTGTCCCTGAAAGCGGCAGGCTGCCAGCTGCCACCCCAGCCAGAGCACTAGCGGATTAGCTGCTGACATACTGGCTACAACCAGCTTATCTCCGGGCACCAGGACCCCTGGGGCGAACAGCCCGCGCACCCCGGCACACCTGCCCCCGACCAGCCACCTGCAGAAACCGGGAGCCAGAAAGGGGTTCTGGGAATGGTCCAGCCCCAGAAGGTGGGCGGGGAGGGCTGAGGCCCAGAGAGGGGAAGGCGCTGGCTTAGGGAGACAGGCCTCCTCAGTACAAGGGGGCAAATCGCAGAAGAAGTGGAGTGGGTAGAAGGAAGACGCCACGTGGCTGGTACACAGCAGGTACCCAGTGAGGCTGGCAGTGAGGCTGGGGGAGGGCACGGGGGAGGGCAAGTGGGGATCTGGCCACCGCCCTGCCCTGGGTGCCCGTGTGCGCACCACGCACCGCTGGGCCCAGCCATGAGGTGGGCGGGGTAAGAGGCTTCCCTGGCCCGAGTCTACCCATAGCGGCCGGCCACCAATGACAGCTGCGGTCATCACCTCCTGCCTCTGCCCTCAGCCACCAAGGGGGCAGCAGGCCACCCTCGGCCACACTCAGGCGCCCAATCGCTTCCCTCCGCCCTGGCGGTCCCAGGCACGGGCTCAGCTGCCTGTCGGTGGTGGGGAGAGGGGCATTTCCAGGACTCCTGTACCAAGTGCTGACACAGGGCGAGGCCTCTGAGGCAGGTGAGGCAAGCAGCGAGGCCCCGGGGAGCTGGCCACCTGCTTGGGGAAACCGGGCAGTGATCCACGTGGGCCCCCCGGCTCTGTTTCACAAGGCAAGCGGCCAGCGGTGGAGGCAGGGGGTGCCCAGGCCAGGCTCCCATCTGATGGGAGCCGAGGGCTGCCCCTTACTGGATGTTTATCACACGCCAGGGGCCGTGCTGGGCACATCTGTGCTTTATCTCACGTGTGCTCTCTGCTTTACCAGACCAGGAAATGGAGACCCAAAAGATTAGGTGTCTCCCCGAGGTCACAGGGGAGCAGGCTCCCCCGTGCCTCGGAGACCACAGTGAGCCCCGCCCTCCTTGACTGGGATGGGCAGTCGAGATGCGGCGGTGCCGGGCTGCTGCCGCTCCAACACCGCTCCCGGCTCGGCACCAAGACCCTGGAGCTCCAGCCAAGGCACCGCTCCCGGCTCAGCCCACGCTAGGGTCTCCCCTGCGCCACAGCGCCTCCTGTTCCCTGAGAGCCACCGCCAGTACCAAATCCACCCCTCCCCACCCTCAGCAGCCAGGGCAGAGAACCAGGCTTGCTGATCTGATCCCCAGAGAAACCAAGTTGGCCTCTGAGCCCCAAGATGGGCACGTCACCACACCTAACCACTGCTGCCTTCCCACCGACGCCTCAGCCACCCTCCACGCGTCCGGAGGCCAGTCACCGGGCCACACCCCCGACCCGGGCCCCAGCACCCGACACACACCCTGCAGAGCACCGCTGCTAGCTGAAAAGGCTCAGGTCAAAAGCTGGGGAAGGGGCTTCCCTGGTGGCGCAGTGGTTGCGCGTCCGCCTGCCGATGCAGGGGAACCGGGTTCGCGCCCCGGTCCGGGAGGATCCCACATGCCGCGGAGCGGCTGGGCCCGTGAGCCATGGCCG
>NW_021145922.1:3806-22077 GCF_002837175.3 Physeter macrocephalus | reverse complement strand
CCTGTGCCCCGCAACGGGAGAGGCCACGACAGTGAGAGGACGGCGTACCGCAAAAAAAAAAAAAAAAAAAAAAAAAAAAAAAAAAAAAAGCTGGGGAAGGACGCGACATGATGGTGCCAGGTGGGGCCTGTCTCCCGGAAGCACGGGGGCTTGTTTGAAGAGCAAGTGGCGCTGTGCCCGTGCCGTGAAGCCTGGCCTCAGCTCCCGCCCCAGACATCAGTCCTCCCAGTCACTCTGGAGCAGCAGCTGAACGTCCCAGATGCTAGGGCAGCATCTGCAGGTCGACCAGTTCCCCAGAGAGAAGGCAGGCTAGGGGTGGGGGCCCTCTGCGGGGGACGCACAGACTTCCCTGGGTGATTTGAGCTGAAAACAAAGCCGAGGTCACCCCGGGTCACCACCACATCCCCACGCGGCCTGCTGTGGCCCGGCGCTGCCAGCCAGGTGCACTTGGCTTTGTGCAGAGCGACGACGGCCCACCCAGCCACAAGGCCTCCCCTGGGTTCTTGCTGAACCTGAGCTCACGTGTGTGAGCCACCCGGATGCACAGGAACCACCCGTCAGGCCTGGGGACAGAGAACAGCTACCTGGTCCACACAGACGTCAAATCCTCCACTGGGAACTAGATGCCCCGACGGCGATAACGAATCTGCCACCAATTCCCCAGCGCTGGTGTGTGAACCAGTGCTCACAGATCCTTGGAGAGACCCCCGGGCACTGGTGCCAACTGCCCTCTCTTGGGAAGGATAAGCCTTTATTACAAGGTGATGCATCTCCTTTTTTTTAAAAAAAAAAAAATTAATATTCATATATTTCCCATTCTCTTATGAGTGAAGAGTGATAGTAGATGGTCATTTAAAAAAACGAGCTTGTTAAAATTAAAAGTTGGCAACCGATGTCTGGCACCATGATTAAAAAATAAAATTCCAGCTCCACGAAATCCAGAAGTCTGGTGCCCACTGGGTTGCGCTTCTACTTCAGGATGAGCCCAGGGGGCCAAAAATGGTTTCCTCACAGTGAGTCAGTCCCAACCTGGGCTTCTGTCCCCAGCACGCTCTCATTTTAAGGAACTTGTTCTCTGCGGCTACATCTCTGGCATCTGTTCTCTCTGACCCCATCCCCCCCACCAGGGGGTAGGGAAGCCAGGTTAGGATAATTTCCGCTCCTTTTTTCGGCAGCAACTCCTACCTGGCTGGTCTCTGAACCCCCTCCCACCCCCTCTCGCATGTTAATTCTGACAACAGAACAGATTTTCCTCTCTCCTTGGCATGCGGTGGGTCTGAAATGTAACTCCCACTCCCAAATGCTCCCAGGCTCCAGGAGGGGCGGGGAGCGATCAGCTGCAGGCACAGAGCAGAAGGGGAGGCGGAGGCTTGGAGCGCGATGCGAACGCCAGCCAGAAGGGAGCCAATTCTGAAGTTAGAGCGCCAGCGCCTCCAGGCCAGCCTCTTGCCTACTATCTTGGGTCGGAAACCTGAGGCCTTCTCTGGGTTGGGGCTCAGCTGGAGCTCTGGGCTGCCAGCTCCAGCGGCCCACAGAGGCCCTCACCTTGGGGGTCGGCTTTCTTGAACGCGTTGCCGGCGTCCACGAAGCAGGTGGCCGCGTCGTGCTTGCTCTGGAGCTGCAGGTGCAGCTGGGCTGCCTGGCAGAAGGCGTTTCCGGCAGCTGGAACAGAAAAGGGGGATCCCCGTCTTAGGGGGGGCTCCACGCTTTAGGTCGCTCAGACAGGGCCCGGAGAGGTGGTCGAGCTCTCCAGATGCAGAGTCCCCAAGAGAGAAAGAGCGTGGCCGGAGTGAGCCGAGGGGCAGGCCTAGACCTCGGGCCTCCTGACCCCGAAGCTGCTGCCCGCACCCCCGGCCCAGGGGAGCCTGGAAGCAGCATCCCCGGCACAGTGCCGGCTGAACCGTGGGATGGGGCTGCTCGGGGGTGCTGGGGAAGAGAGTGGCAATCAGGATGCAGCTACCCCAGACCCCCCACTGCCTCTCCCCTTCCAAGCCTGACTTCTCCCCGCACGGCCCCCAGCCCTTCCAATCTAACTCCCCGGCTCCCGTGCCTCTGTCCACATGCCGGCCCCTCGTGTGGAGTCGCGGCAGGTTGAGTGGCAAGGAGGCCTCACAAGGTCCACTCCCCCAGGGGCTTCACGTCCAGAAAGGGAAACAGGACGGAGATGCCAGGAACCTGAGAGCATGGGGACCAATGCCCATGGGTGGAGGGAGGCGGAGACCACACCTGAGGCCCAGGCTGTCCTGTACTCAGCTGCGAACTGCCACCTTCCAGGCACCCCAAGCCATCCTGTTCCCACGTCTCCGGCTCCTAATCTATCTGACTCGTGGGAGACAGCGGGACCCCTCCTCCTCAAGGGGTAGGGGCTGTGCTAACTGGGAGCTCCAATGGCCACGCCAGCTCAGTCCTGAGGCCCCTGCCCTTCATCCTCCTCCAGCTGAGTCCGAATCACAGAATTCCTGAGCTGGAAGAGGACAAGAGGGCCTGGCCCCCATCCTGTACCTTTAGAGCAGGAGCCTAGACAAAGCCACCCAAGTTTTCACTATGTATGATTTCTTTCTTGTTTTTAAGGGCTCCAAACGAGTGCAGAATTTCCAGAAAAGTAGTATCATTGGGGGAAAAGTTAAAAAAAAAAAAAAAGGCCTAAGACTTTTGTTTGACTATTTGGGGGAAGGAGGGAGGTGACAAATTTTAGGAGAGAAGCACCATCTATGCGATTGAAAAAGAAATATTCTTTCTCTAATGGTATTGTTACCTTAGGAGCGTATAAAAATACACACAGGATCTGGCTCTAGGCACAATACATGCTGTGAAAGCTTAAGTAAAAGCTCTTCTAATTTTCAGGACACCAAAAATAGTCTCAGAAAACGAGAGTCCATTTTGCCCTGTGCCTCCACATCCTGCCTTCACAGCCCTACCCCAGGGTTCATTTCCTTTGTAGTCAGAAAGTTCCCCCCTGGGTTTCAACACTGTCTTTGCTTGATATATATATATATATTTTTTGTGGTACGCGGGCCTCTCACTGTTGTGGCCTCTCCCCTTGCGGAGCACAGGCTCCGGACGCACAGCCTCAGCGGCCATGGCCCACGGGCCCAGCCGCTCCGCGGCATGTGGGATCCTCCCGGACCGGGGCACGAACCCGTGTCCCCTGCATCGGCAGGCGGACTCTCAACCACTGCGCCACCAGGGAAGCCCTGCTTGATATTCTTGATCCAATCTTGCTGATGTTTGAAGTCATGTTATGAAGTCAGCCCCCAACGGGCTCAAGCACTGGCTTTTTGAACCTCTCTTCCAGGCCTGCAGGTAGCTCCCAAACAGATCTTCGGCCCCTTGGACCTCCAGGAGCTCCTCCCTGGACTTTCCTGGCAGTCCAGTGGTTAGGACTCTGCACTTCCACTGCAGGGGGCACAGGTTCAATCCCTGGTCTGGGAACTGAGATCCCGCATACTGCACGGTGCGGCCAAAAGATTAAAAAAAGAGCCCCTTCCTGCCCACCCACCTCTCCTTGGCTGACGCCGCCCAAGCTCCAGCCTTGCCAGGGTCTGACCATACCCCTCCTGGCCAAGTCAGAAGGGCCACTCCGCCCACCAACACAGCTTGTGAGAGTCTCAGGAGGCACGTGACCCGGGATGCCCTCTTCCGGGAAGAGGCCCTTCCAGTATATTATGATACTGTCTGTGTGTGTGTATCTTGCCCCAACTGGAGTGAGAGCACACAGATGGCTGGGGACCTTGTAAGTGCTCCTGCAGTCTGCCAGTCTGTTGACTGGAGTCCTCTAAGGGTTTCCCCTCCTACTCTAGAGGGAGGGGTGCTGCTAATAGGAGTGGGAAATGGAGCTCGCAGCTGCCACTGTGCTATGCTGACTGCCCTGCGTGGGGACGGCTGATCTCCATGAACCCACAGGACAGCCCCGCAGGGTCAGGACCGTTCCTTTCCCCATTGCCGTGCTGCGGAGGAAACAGTTTTGGAGAGGCCAGGTAACCTCCCTGGGGTCACGTGGCCAGCCTGAGCTGTGACACAGATCCAAGTCGCTCTGGTTCCGAAGGTCAGGAAGCCACATGGGGCAGGTTAAGCCCTCCAGCTCCAGAGTCAGAGTTCTGGTTTCTGAATTCTGCTTCAGTCACTCACTAGTCGTGGCGTGTTGGGCAAAGGGCTGGACCAAGCCTCAGATTCCAAATCTGTGAAATGGGGATGTTAATGGTACTGACCCTCATGGTGTTGCTGTGATGATCCAGTTAAATGATGCAAGCTTGGCGCTTAGGAGAGTGCTCAATAAATGGAGCGGTGATTAATGTTATTATGGGAACCACTTGAATGATCCCCAGCCCAGAATTCAGACTCTGATGGAAGTATTAGGGAACTGCTTCCAGGGAAACCTGAGATTCTTTCATTCTTTTTTTTAGTAGAAGTATAGGTGATTTACAATATCGTGTTAGTTTCAGGTGTACAGCACACTGATTCGATTTTACGTATATATATTCTTTTTTCCGATTCTTTTCCATTATAGGTTATTACAAGATATTGAATACAGTTCCCTGTGCTATACAGTAGGCCCTTGTTGGAAATCTGAAATTCTGAATTTAAGGAGAAACCCCTCAAAGAGCTCATCAAACTACATGGGTCTATCTGAATTCAATAATCTATTTATCCTTATCCTCTAAGTTCTCATTCCAAAGCCCTGTGACCCAAGTTGTAAAATAACCCAGTGGGCTCAGAATGACCAGATGGCAGGCCAGTGGGTTTGTAAAGCTGGAGACGGCATTGGTGGGGGAGCTGCAAGGCTGAGGCCTCAGCCAGGCCTCTGGGACCGGAAGCTGAGGTGAAAGAGGAGAAAGAGCCATGGAGGCGCTCTAGCAGGGATCACATACCACTCCAGTTTTTGGCCATCTTGAACATGTTTGCTGCTCTGGCGTAGATTTCACATGCTTCCTCTATTTTGGATGAGCCTCTGGGAAAAAGGAAAGGAAAAACAGGTAAGAAAAAGATGTGATCTTGTATCAAAGAGAAAGCAAGCCAGGACTTCCCCGGGGGTCTGGCGGTTAATTAAGACTGAGCTTCCAATACAGGGGGCACCGGTTCGATCCCTGGTCAGGGAACTAAGATCCCACATGCTGCACAGTGAGGCCTCCCCAAAAAAAGGGAAAAGCAAGCCTTCTGCCCCATCGACAGTGGAGATGTGCCCTTACATCGCCACTGGATGGTGGCCCCAGCCCCAGCCCCTGCAGGTCCCCGTGAAGCCAGCTTCCCAAGTCCAGCTACAGCTCAGGCCTCTGCTCGGGCTCAAGGGAGATGGAGTCGGTGGCCCCCAGCCCCCACGCAAAGGCTGGCTAGGCCCTCGCTGGGCAGATCTGGGCTGGACCCTCATTGTGGGGGGGGGGGGCCCTTCCCGACCACCCCCAGGAGCCCTGCCTCTGACAGTCTCCTCCACTTCCTGCTCAGATGCTCGGTGCTGACCACTGGATCCCAGGCTCTCTGCAAATCCCTTTTCCCCATGAGACTGCAAAGCATTCTGGGGGAAGAGTCCATCCTTGGACACCTTGTCCTTTCCGCAATGCCCTAACCCTGTCCCTTGCACACTGCAGCTGTCCAATGAAGACGTCTCAACCCTAAAAGTGTGTTGCTGCCAATTCACGACGAGGCAGATATATGATAATACAGACATACGAAGAAATACTGTTTTAAATATGTACACCGAAAGTTCCCATTTGTGTTAAAACAAAACAGAAGTAGAGAGTGAGAACAGAAACATACATGTAAACATAGAAGATTTCTGGAGAAATACACACACAAAAAATAGTTACACTATTTTTCTCTAAGGTGGGGTCTGTAGAACTGGGTGCCAGGTGTGGGAGACAGACTCATATCCCTCGTTAGTACTGTCTGGATTTTAAAATCGTCTGCACGTTTTACCTATTCGAGAAAAAATGTATATATATATATATATTTTTTAAATATTAGCATTTACATTGGGTTCTGTGATCCAGCAATGAATTACATTCCTAGCAATTTATCCTAAGAAACTAAGCAGAGTGACTTCCCTGGTGGCGCAGTGGTTGAGAATCCGCCTGCCGATGCAGGGGACACGGGTTCGAGCCCTGGTCCCGGAAGAGCCCACATGCCGCGGAGCAGCTAAGCCCGTGCGCCGCAACTACTGAGCCTGTGCTGCGCGACAAAGAGAAGCCACTGCAATGAGAAGCCCGCGCGCAGCAACGGAGACCCAACGCAGCCAAAAATAAAAATATATAAACTAAAAAAAAAAAAAAAAAAAAAAAAAAAAGGAAGAAACTAAGCAGAGAAGCTACAAGGATGTTCAGCACAAAATTGTTTAAAATGGCAAAATAATGGGAATTCCCTGGTGGTCCAGTGGTTAGGACTCAGCGCTTTCACTGCCGGGGCCCAGGTTCAACCCAGGTTGGGGAACTAAAATCCCGCAAGCTGTGAGGCTGCCCACCGGCCCCCCCACCCCCCCCCAAAAAATAAAGCCACACAAATAAATCATCTTCACTGTCCCACCCCTCAGCCCTGTGTCAACCGGCCCTGGAACCTCGCTGACACCAGCCACAGAGGGCGAGGGCCTCCAATGTTAATTCTGGACACAGTATGGGGAGCACCCCTACCCTCTGCACTGCTGGTGCAGTAGGGCCAGCTTGCCCGTGCTTTGGATGCACAGCAGATGTTTGTTATAATCATCAAAGCAGAGCCCAGGAGCCACCCTCCCTGGAGAGCTCACTCAGCCCGTCTGGGTGGGGCCTGCAATCAAGATTTGTAACAATGGCCTCAGATGATTCAGATGATCGGGCGAGTCTGGGAGGGAAAAAGCTGACCTAGACTGACCTCTTGGGAAGCAGCCACCAGTGACTTGTCCCATGTCAGGTAACGTCGGAAGGCAATACCCCCAGGGCAGGCTGGCCCTAACCCTGTCCCTTGCACACTGCAGCTGTCCAATGAAGACGTCTCAACCCTAAAAGTGTGTTGCTGCCAATTCACGACGAGGCAGATATATGATAATACAGACATACGAAGAAATACTGTTTTAAATATGTACACCGAAAGTTCCCATTTGTGTTAAAACAAAACAGAAGTAGAGAGTGAGAACAGAAACATACATGTAAACATAGAAGATTTCTGGAGAAATACACACACAAAAAATAGTTACACTATTTTTCTCTAAGGTGGGGTCTGTAGAACTGGGTGCCAGGTGTGGGAGACAGACTCATATCCCTCGTTAGTACTGTCTGGATTTTAAAATCGTCTGCACGTTTTACCTATTCGAGAAAAAATGTATATATATATATATATTTTTTAAATATTAGCATTTACATTGGGTTCTGTGATCCAGCAATGAATTACATTCCTAGCAATTTATCCTAAGAAACTAAGCAGAGTGACTTCCCTGGTGGCGCAGTGGTTGAGAATCCGCCTGCCGATGCAGGGGACACGGGTTCGAGCCCTGGTCCCGGAAGAGCCCACATGCCGCGGAGCAGCTAAGCCCGTGCGCCGCAACTACTGAGCCTGTGCTGCGCGACAAAGAGAAGCCACTGCAATGAGAAGCCCGCGCGCAGCAACGGAGACCCAACGCAGCCAAAAATAAAAATATATAAACTAAAAAAAAAAAAAAAAAAAAAAAAAAAAGGAAGAAACTAAGCAGAGAAGCTACAAGGATGTTCAGCACAAAATTGTTTAAAATGGCAAAATAATGGGAATTCCCTGGTGGTCCAGTGGTTAGGACTCAGCGCTTTCACTGCCGGGGCCCAGGTTCAACCCAGGTTGGGGAACTAAAATCCCGCAAGCTGTGAGGCTGCCCACCGGCCCCCCCCCACCCCCCCCCAAAAAATAAAGCCACACAAATAAATCATCTTCACTGTCCCACCCCTCAGCCCTGTGTCAACCGGCCCTGGAACCTCGCTGACACCAGCCACAGAGGGCGAGGGCCTCCAATGTTAATTCTGGACACAGTATGGGGAGCACCCCTACCCTCTGCACTGCTGGTGCAGTAGGGCCAGCTTGCCCGTGCTTTGGATGCACAGCAGATGTTTGTTATAATCATCAAAGCAGAGCCCAGGAGCCACCCTCCCTGGAGAGCTCACTCAGCCCGTCTGGGTGGGGCCTGCAATCAAGATTTGTAACAATGGCCTCAGATGATTCAGATGATCGGGCGAGTCTGGGAGGGAAAAAGCTGACCTAGACTGACCTCTTGGGAAGCAGCCACCAGTGGCTTGTCCCATGTCAGGTAACGTCGGAAGGCAATACCCCCAGGGCAGGCTGGCTGGGACTGGAATCCTGGCTTCCTGAATCCAAATCGTACCAGGTAAGCTTCTTTTTTAGATGAAAAGTCTCCCCTCTGCCTTCTGGGGCTGTGCTGACACTCTGTACCCACCCTCTGCTGTCCCTGGGAAGCAGCCCTGAGGGATGTGGGGACGCACACTTGCCGCACTCACCCTGCTGGGTTCCCCCATCTTCCCACCACAGCTGCACAAGACGCCTTGGGCCTGGGGCCCCTGTTTGGAGTGACTTCCTCAGAACCCACTCCTGGCCCTGGAGAGGTGAGGAACTTTCACAAGCTTTGGGCAGAAGAGATTTCAGAAGGGTCCCTGGGGGCCAGGCTACAAAACCCCGTGGGGGATCTTCTCTGGAAGGTTCTCTGAAAGGAGCCAGGTGCATTCACAGGCCGAACCACAGATCTGCCCACCCCATGGGTCCCCTAGCGCATCCTTCCCTTCTTTGTGGGTGCGATTAAATCCTCTCCAGACCCAGAAATTCTCTGAAAAAGCTCAGGTTCCCAGAGGAGCAGAAATGGCCCGTCCCACCACGGAGAGGCCCAAAGCCGGGTGGTAACAATGAGCAGAGTCAGCCTCAGCTGGCTTGTCGCAGCTCAGTGCGACGGGGAGGACTCAGAACACAAGGCCTGTCAGCTGCTGGGCTGAAATTCTATGATCCCAGACTAAGCTGGGCCAACCCCGTGCTGGCTCACTGATTCTAACTGCGGTGGAAAAGCCAGAGGGATTAACATCTGCTCAGGCCTCCAGGCCTGCCTCCTCCTTCCCCTCAAAGCTTGGGTCCTGGCCACTCCCAGGACCAGGCGATGACAGGAGATCTCTGGAGCTCCAGCCTCTTGCTTTAGAGATGGAAGTGCAGTCATCAAAGAGGAAAGTAATATGGCTCGGGTCCCTGGCAAATCCTGAAGGAGAAGCCATTTATTCAACTGGGGAGCAAATATGTGAGCATTTATTACGTGCCAGGCACTGCAGATAACAGCAGCAAACAAAGGAGAAGGACCTGACCCTCAGTAAACAGGACATCAGCAAGACAACTGCAGAGGGACTGGGGGGCGAGGGGCTTCTTTGAATGGGCAGGTCAGGGGAAGCTGCTGTGACTATGTGAGATTTAAGCTTAGTCCCCAAAGATGACTAAGGAGCCACCCATGTGAAGTGGGAAGCACATTCCAGGCAGCAGTCACAGCACGTGCAAAGGCCCTGAGAAAGAAACAAACTTGGCCAGTTCTAGGAAGAGAAGGGGACCAGGATGGCTATGGTCCAGGGAGTGGCCGGCACTGAGGCTGGTGAGGGGGACGGGGGACCGCATGCTGGGAGCCAGGAGAAGGGTTTAGGCCTTGTAATAAGGAGCGTTCTGGCAAGGAAAGAATGGTTAGAAGGAAGAAGAGCCCGGCTCCTCTGCTCTTCCAAGCTGTCTCCCCAAGTGATAAATCTGCATGGTTTACTACAGGACTTCTCTCCTTGGTCAGGTCACTTCACATCACTTATCTAAGAGTGGCCTCCCCAACAAAACCCACAAACTCGCTGAGGGAAAGAAACCAGGCCCCCCTCGGACCCCTGCACAAGGGCCAGAGGGGCTAGCTGGCCCTGCATCTTCTGAAGAGCCCAGGTGGCAGTGCCTGTGACAGCTGACTGTCCCTCCCCCCACTGATCCCCCCAAGCTGCCTCTGCTCCGCCCTTCCCACCGGGAATAGGGGGAACTGGTTTGGGCCGGGCTGGTGCAGGGCTGTCTATAGTTACCCGACTCGGCTTTGCTCCCCCCCCCCCCGCGCCCCCCGCAAGGCGGAGGAAGCAGTCTCAGGTCTCCCAGGCACAGCCACCATCCTCCAGCGGCTGCCATATGGAGGGAAGGGTGCAGTGCCAGGCATGCACAGATAGCCCGGTGGGACCCGGGCCAGGGGGTCCGCAGGCAGAGTCTCAGCCTCCCTCCTTCCTTTCTCCATCCCCTGGGCAGTTCCCAGCTCCCAGAAACAAGCCACCCACCCAACCTGCAGTCTCCTGAGGGCCTCAGAAGGCAAGGCAGGTGGAGTAACTCCCATGTTAGGTCCCCGACACTCCCTAAACCCCTGTCCTTCTGCGGTGCCATAGACACCCACCCTCAGCCCCCTCCCGGGCCTGAAGGTCCCTGCCCTGATTCTCCGTCCGCACCCTGGGTGGGGAAGAACGGACCCAACGGCCGGTCCGGCCCCCGACCTCCTCTCCTTTGCTGTGCGTCCTCACGACTCATTACAGCGGCCTGCCAGGTGACACCTGAAGCAGCACAGAGACCCTGAGTCACCCTCTAGGTACGACCCTGCCTTACAGAGGAGGAAGCTGGGGCTCACAGTGGTGAAGAGGCTGGCCCAAGCCGATGCTGCCAGGAGGTGGCAGGGCCGGGAAACCTGCCCTGCCTCTTGCTCACCCTGTGATCCAGGAAGCTTCCTTCCCCGTGTCCGAGGGTCTTCTGGAAAAGGAGGGGGCGCACAAAGTCCCTGCCTGCTCCGGCCTCTCCTGTCGATTAAACAGCCAGCACTGCTCAGGTTTCCCTCATCTGAGGAGTAAATGCTGCTCTCAGCTAGAGCCAGCCCGAGCCGCCTCGAGGCCCAGAGGGAGTCATTAAGCCAGCCCCCCGCTGAGCCCTAGCCCACCTCACGGAGTGGCAGGCTGAAGGTACATCAGAACACAGAGAGGCCCCTGGCACCGGGAGCAGCGGCCCCCCAGCCTCGCCCCTCTCCTGACGGCACCGGGGCTGGCAGAGCCAGAGCCGCGGGGTCTCTGGGCATCTCTCGGCCTCTCCTCCTGCATCGCCCACGAGCGCTAAGCCCCTCGCTGCCCCTCTGGCTCTGCAGTGCGTCGAGCTCCCGTAAGGCCCCAGGAACAACGGAAGAATCCAGTGTTACACGCTAACTGCCCAGCTCTGAAATGCCTGGACGGGTGATGGGGAGAGAGAGTGCACTTGGGGGACGAGAGACCTGGGCTGAAGTCAGCCTCGGGCACTTTGCTAGCTGCGTGGCCTCGGGCTAGTGATCCCTGAGCCTTGGTTTCTTCATCTGTAACAGAGACAATGAGCCTGACCTGGGAGGCGGCTCGTGAGGGTCTGAAGGCGCAGTACCTGGCACACAGCACAGAGCGAGGCCCGGAGCAGGCGCTCGAACAGTTGCTATTATATGAAGGAGGAGAAATACACCCCAAGGGCTGCCGGCCACCCGGCAATGGGAATTCTAGAGTCGCTCGGGGTGGGTGGAAAAATCGAGGACCACAGTCAGGCAGGCCTGGATTCCAGTGCTGGCTCGTGGCACCCCAGCCTCTGCTTCCTCAGCTGTAAGTGGGGATAAGACGCCACAGCCGGCAGGCCTGCTGGAGGCACGAGGAACACCCCCTGGCCCCCCAGGCAGCGGCCAGGAGAGCGCCTGCCACACAGCAGGTGCTCAGCCAACAAGAGCATCACTCGCTTCAGGCTGGCGGAGAGAGCAGGTTCTGGAAATGTTCTCCTTTCGCATCTCAGTGTGGGCTTCACTGCCTTACCTCCAGATTAGCTAAGTGGCAGCCCTCCCCTGGCTTCCACAGAGCCGGGGGCCTCCCACCTACCCCACCCCCTGCATACCACGCTGATGGGGTTGGTTCCCGGGCCATCGCCCTCCTGCCCTCCTGCCCGTGAGCTCAGAGGCAGCGGCCACACCTGCCACACTGCCCAGCGGGCCTTCCCACGGTTCTTATATGGATGTCCTCTGCAACCCAACAGGATTCCTTTATCCCAGCCAGAGCGCCCAATGGTTCCTATTCTTAAAAGATGTTTCGGAAAGACCCTTGCCTCTCAGTAGCCCCACTCCAAACAGGAGTGTCGAAACCTCTGTGTGAGCAGACAGCAGGGTCCCATCCATCAAGAGGCAGAACCCTCAGACTGTGGCGAAATGACGGCCGGCTTCCTTGGAAGCCTTGTGTCCCCTCAGGAAAGCCTCCACTCTGAGCCCGGGCAAGAGAGGCTGAGTTTTAAGTCGTGGATCTTGGCAGCTGGCAGGGGACAGTGAGTCACCTCGGTGCCCAGCTCACCGGCACCCCGGGGTCCTGCGTGCTCCGCAGGTGGAGGGTGGTCTGGAAGCCGGCACTCCTCAGCCAAGGGCCCGGGGGGGTCCTGGATGGGGGACACCTACCCGGAGGACCTTGGCCGCAATCTCTGC
Source organism: Physeter macrocephalus (assembly GCF_002837175.3). NCBI lineage: Eukaryota > Metazoa > Chordata > Mammalia > Artiodactyla > Physeteridae > Physeter > Physeter macrocephalus. Next base: position 9,647 of record NW_021145922.1, on the reverse strand, counting down.
CTCAGGAAAGACAGCCTCCAGGGCTCCCAGGGGTTGCTGGTGCCCAAGAGCAGTTCAAGCAGGAACTATGTCAACATTTGATCTGCAGGCTGTTGTTTGTGCACGGAAAGCACCCAGTTATCTCTAGTTCTCCAGCGCCTCGGGCTCAACTTCCAATCACAATACCTAATACTAATACTGTTGATAATAGTAAGCACTTAATAAGCACTGACCAGGGTCAGGCACCGTGCTCGCAGCGCTTCACGTGCATAACCTCATTCTCTCCTTAGGACAATCCTACGAAGTAGGTATTACTATGATCTTCAGTTCACAGAAGAAGCTTGCTAAACACGCTGGTATCTGAGTGGAAAGAAGTTTTTATTTTGGATTTGGGGGAAGGGGTCACGGGGAGATATTAGGGACGAGGAGAAGCACCGGGAACAGAACCCCTGTTTGGAATCTGCGCAATCCCGAAGGGGTACAGCAAGAAGTCTGGATCCATCGGGAGACAGGGAGCAGGAAGGAAGAAAAAGCGCATCTTGCATCTCCCCTCTCCTTTTCCACAACTGCATCGTCTTTGGGAAATCGCCACCTTTCTGCTTCCAGAGCAGAAGTCTGGGCTGCTCTCCCATCTCCTGAGCCCTGGCTGGGGAGCTGAGGAGGGGAGGGAAGGTACAGAAGCAGCTTGGATCTGCGAGCCGCCTGGTACAGCCTCCCTCCCAGGCTGCTGGCGCACCAAAGCCCCCTAGTGTCTGGCAGCCCAGAAACAACGAAGAGCAAAGAAGGCCTTAACATCCAAGGTGACGGGGCTGCCCCCGATCCCAGGCGGGAGCAACCCTACTTGGTCCTTTTGACATGAGCAGAGGCCTCTCAATTTGGGCTGCTGTCATCGCTGAGGTTCCTGAAAGGGGAAGGAGGAGCAAGAGGGACAAGCTGAGCCCCGACACTCCCTCCTCCAGTCCTTGGAAGCCACAAGGGGTTGTGAAACGCTGAACCCCCGCAACCCCGGCTCCAGAGGAAAGGTGTCAGGAGTGGTTCCCGCCCATGAGGCAAGTCCTCTCGGGCTGGCCCCTCCGGCAGACAGGCTCTGGTCAGGCGTGTCTCGGTCTCCGTCTGCATCCCTGTCCTGTGCGCTAGCCTTGCACCATGGCAACCGCTCTTGGAGCTGAAGGGTCTGGGATGAATACACCTGCTCTTTCTTTCAGATGTTTGGAGAAAACCGCCACGTGGGAGGGGAAGATGGGGGAATCAGAGAAAGGAAGCTCCCTAAGACGCTTAGTTAGTTTGCCAACATCCTCCCTAAACGGAGGGCCCAGAAATGGGCCCGAGCATTAAGGAGAAATTTCGTGTGGCAGCAAGAGGGCTTTGGGATCAGACGGGCCTGTGTGTGAACGCCATCTCCCCCTCACCAGAGGACTGGGCAAATATATCAACATCTCTAAGCCCCCATCTGTCCACCTCCACAGGGATGTCGTGAGGACTACACGTGAGGACGCAGGTAAAGCGCCTGGCCCAGGCTGGACTCAGACTCAGAGTGAGCACTTAATAAATGTTACCGGCTGTTATTACTGCCACTGTCGTCACTCTCCCCAACACCAACTGCTGCAGTCCTTTCTACAGGCAAACGGGAACCCTCCAGCACTGGTCCCACTATGGACTGAATGCTTGGGTCCCCCACCAAAATTCATGTGTTGAAACCTTAACCTCCAAGGTGATGGTATGAGGAGGTGGGGCCTTTGTGAGGTGATTAGGTCATGAGAGTGGAGCCCTCGTGATTGCGATTAGTGCCCTTATAAAACAGACCCCAGAGAACTAGTTCACCCCTTCCACCGGCCCTTCCACGATGTGAGAACACAGTGAAGCGGTAGCCGTCTATGAGGAAGCAGGTCCTCATCAGACACCCAATCCGTCAGCACCATATCTTGAACTTCTCAGCCTCCAGAACCGTGAGAAATAAATTTCTGTTGGTTATCAGCCACCGAGCCTACGGTATTTTGTTACAGCATCCTGAACAGGCTAAGACAGGCCCCCATTAAAATCCTCAATACTCTCCAACACCTCCTCAAATCCAAGCCCTTTGTCAGAAGACCCTCCAGGACTGGGCCTGGTTCTTGTTCAGTCTCACCCCCTTCTGCCTATTCTACCTTTATGGGCTAACACAGAACCCCCTGCATTAAACCTTCATCTGGGCCTTGCTCAAACTGTCTCCTCTGCCTGAAGCAGTGCTCCCCCACCAGAGGGTACCCCTGGAACTCCTGTTCATCCTCCCAGATGAAGGTCTCTCCTCTGGGAGCCATCCCTGTTCCCTTTAGATCTTGGTTCTCCATCATTTCGGGCAGAACCTCCCCTCACACTAGACCTCTGTTCACACAATTCCCTCTACCTAGAACACCTTCCCCAGCCCCCACTCCCTTAGCATGACCTAGGGTTCCTTGGGGCCCAGCTCACACGTCACCAGAACCTTCCTTCAGCTCATGCAACTTCCTCTCAGGTCAGGAACCTCCCACAAACGACAGAATCTAGCCCTTAGTCACATTTGACAGTTTTGCTTTACTAGTGTTTTAGCAAGCGTTCACCTTGCCTTCCCAACCAGGTGGCAGGTGTGTCAGGGTCTCACTCAGCTGCTCCCTCCAAGCACGGCCCAACAGTACGCTAACCACCAGTCCAAAGGGACCAGACACCAAGAGTCACCCAGGAAAACCATTACCGAAAACTGAGCTCTTAGCCCCACCCCAGAACACTGCACTTGAATTTCTCCCCTTGTGAAGGAAGCAGAAACACACATACCCTCTCCCCACTCTTAGCCTCTAAGATAAAACATTTCTCACTTAATCAATACAGGCCATCAGCCCCGGATGTTTCTCCACACCAGGCAATTCACAGCCAGGTTACTCAAGTTCTTTCACTAAACATTATCCACCCTCAAATAACAACGAGAGGCTCCCATCTCCCTTCCTGGGAAGAACCCTCCCCCACTTCATTTCTTACCAACCTCCTAACACCACCTCTCCCAATCCCTGGTCCTCCCCCAAGCCCCTTCCCCAGCCTTCTGGACGACTCTCCCAGCCTCAGAGCCCTCCCCAACCTCTGCCTGTCTCTGCTGCCAAGCTCCATGCAGCCCCCTCCTCACGGTTCCTCCTAACTCACTACAAACTCACCCGGCCCACTGCAGCTCTCCTCCCAGGCCGACGAGCAACACAACCCTCCCCAGTCCTCCGCGGCCTTCTTCTCCCTCCACCCGGGGCCTCAAGCCCCTCCCCTCACCCTATTAAGTCCCCATGGCCCGGAGTTCCGTTCCCAACCTCTTTCAGCTCCTCTCTCATCACACTGTTTCTCCCTGCTCTGACCCCCCGATCCCCACTTCTCCCATCAGACCCCTACCTTGATCCCCACCAGCCCTGTACAGGCTCCACACCTGTTTCCTTCCCGGAAGTAACACTGATGGTAGCTAGCACTCTCAGAGTGATAACCACATCCCAGGCTCAATTCTAAGCACTTTACTTGCATTGTTATTCAATACTAGTAACAAACACTTGAGATAGATTTCACTAAGCCCCCCTGTAACAGGGCAGTTAAACAGCTTACCCAAGGTCATGAAATGGCAGAGACCACTTCAAACCTGGGCTTTTGACACTCCTAAGCCACTAAAGTTCCTCAAAGGATGGCCATCCAAACAACTTTTACGAGCCAACGTGAACTTTATGTGAAATGTCTGCCACGCTGCAGGTGTTGGCTCTGTCTCCCAGACCCCTTTCAGCGGTATCCTGGGCACGCCGCTCATCCTACTCACAATGCCCACCCAATCCTTACTCAAGGATCACACAGCAGGCCTTCGGCCTCTTTTGGTTTTCTCATCTCCCTCATCTCTCCCTTTTATCCCTCCAGTTCCTAAATCAAGCCTCACCCCACCTTAGTCTCCGGCCTCCCAGTCCAGGCTTCTTCGGAAGCCGTAACTCCATCACCCCAGGGATTCCTCTGCTCAGATCTCACCCCGGTGTCAGTTCCCCTTACACTACTCACCCGTGACCATACTCATCCCAGACACCTCACACATCTCAGACTTGGGCTCATTACTCCCAGGATCACCTGAGCCCTGAGCCCTGAGCCTACGTTCACACAAATCCACCGCCCCAGGCCTTGGAAAGCTGAAGCCCTTGGGCAGGGGTCCTCAGTCCCAGGGACACAAGACGCCCGTCTGGGATCCTTCAAATAGGTTCTCCTAGAGCTCCAAAAGACTTCTTGACCTGGTTGCCCTCCCAGGCTCCCTGAGTCCCCGCAGGCCAGGTCCCCTTCAAGGCCCGAGACCATACTCCCTCGGCCCAGGTTCTCCTCCAGACCCTTGGCCCATCTTCAGCCTGGGTCCCCTTCCTGCCTCCAGATGGTGTCGCCTCGGCCTGGGTGGCCTCAGCCCAGGGCCCTTCTACCATCTCGGACAGACTCTCCTCAAACTATTCTGCCAATGCCACAACCCGGGCACCCTGGCCCTCGGCCGGTGTCACCTCTGCTGCCTTAGACCATGTCACGTAATCCCGCAACCCCCACCCCCGTCCTCTAGGCTCGAGGCCTTCATCTCTATCGCCGCCCCAGTCTATGGCTCCTCTGTCCTCTCAGTCTAGGTCTCGGCCGGACCCCTCGGCGCGGTTCTTACCCAAAGAGGCCCGAGAAGAAGGACTGTGAGTTCTTCACTTTGCGCTCTGCCTCGGCCAGAAGCGCCATCGCCTCTGCTTCCTTCCCGGAGTTGTCCATGGCGGCCGCAAAGGTACTCATCAAACCGCCCGACCCGGGCCCTCGGAGGACTCAGCTGCGGCCAGGCCGCGGTACACAGGTCAGGAGAGCTTAGCGGTCTGCGTTGACGTCGCACCGGCGCGCGCCTCCTGCGGCCCAAAACCACGTGATTCGCACTGGCCAACCAGCGGCCTCGTAGCGCGGCGCGCGCCCCGTCGGCCACGCCTCCGCCAGCAGCCGCACGCCGCCCCGTGACTCACGGCCTCCAATTGGCGACCCGATGCTTTAACGCATGCGTATGCATCCGCGTACGGCACCCTACTCTCTTCCTGGTGCTACCGGGACAGACCACGTGACTCCGCATAAGCCAATCGTAGTCCTCACCGCCAAGGACCCGCCTTGAGGTGCTAACTGTCTGGATCCTCCTCCACCAATCAACATCAGCCCTTGGCTCCGTCTGCACTTCCCGGCGGAATTTGGACCGTAGTCAGCTGACCATTGATCCTCACGTGACAGCTCCATGCCGGAAGACACGGCCAATCCACGCCTGGGTTTGACAGTTCCCTTGCGCAGAGTTTAGTCCCCGCCTTCGCTCTTTAACGCCTGACGTTCTCCTTCACTTGGAAAGGCTCAAGTGGTAAGACGGAAAATGGTATCCCTTTTCCTGCGCCCTCTGTCGACCTGTGCTGAAATTGGTTTGGGAAGGCCAGTGAAGTAGGCGAACATCATTTTATCGTGCTTTGCTTTCTTGCCTTTCGCAGAAATTACGGTTTTTACAAATTGAAGGTTTGTGGTAACCTTGTGTTGAGCAAGTCTGTCCAAGCTGCGCCATTTCCCAAACAGCGTCGGCTCACTTAATGTCTCACTGTCACGTTTTGGTAATTCTTGCAATACTTTAAAGTTTTTTATTACTATATTTGTTAGGGTGACCTGTGATCGGTGATCTTTGATGTTACTGTTACGACTGGCTAAAGGCTCAGATGATGGTTAGCATTTTTTAGCAGTTTTTAAAAATAATTTCATTTTTGATTTTTTTCTTTGACCCATGAGTTATTTAGAAGAGTGTTATTTAGTTTCCAAATACTTGGAAACTTTTTTCTCTTATTTCTTTTATTTATTTATTTTTGGCTGCACTGG
>NW_021145922.1:0-3010 GCF_002837175.3 Physeter macrocephalus | reverse complement strand
GTACGCGGGCCTCTCCCGTTGCGGAGCACAGGCTCCGGACGCGCAGGCTCAGCGGCCATGGCTCACGGGCCCAGCCGCTCCACGGCACGTGGGATCTTCCCGGACCGGGGCACGAAGCCGCGTCCCCTGCATCGGCAGGCGGACTCTCAACCACTGCGCCACCAGGGAAGCCCACTGTGTACCCTTAATAACATGTGATGACAGTGGCACTTCACTTCTGTGGTCTTCCTCCCCCTCTGATCATGAGAAACATAAGACAAAACCCCAGTTGAGGCACATTCTCCAAAATACCTGCCAAGACTTCTCATAACTGTCATCAAAAACAAGGAAAGTCTGAGGAACTGTCACAGCCATGAGGAGCCTAAGGAGATGTGACAACTAAATGTAATGTGGTGTCCTGGGAGGATCCTGGCACAGAAGAGGGACATGAGGTTAAAAACTAATGAAATCTGAAAGAAGGATGGACTTTAGTTCATAATAATATAGCAATATTGGTTCATTAATTGTAACAAATGTACCATACTAATGTAAGATAATAATAGGGGAAACAGTGTGGGGTATATGGAAATTCTCTATACCATCTTCCCAATTTTTATGCATATCTAAAAACTATTCTTCTAAGAAAGCTTCTTTAAAAAATTTAAGTTCCAGGCCCCTACCTCCAATGATTCAGATTAGGAAAGTCTGTGGTGGGGTACAAGCATATGCATTTTTTACAAGACCCCTAGATGATTACGATGCAGATAATTTGGGGTTGAGAAAACACTGTTTTCTGGGGGTGGAGTTTGGCTGGGGGGAGGTAATTCACAAGAAACCTTTGCCCAACTCTCTTCTTGCATTCAGAGATTCTTCTGGACCACCCACTTGTGGTTGCCACTGTATTCTGACCGCAGATAAGATGGGGGTGAGTTTGGATAACCACAAACAGTTTGGGTTCCCTGCCCCTCTAAGTAGCACTATCGTAAAAGTTTCCATTTGTTTAAAGCTGTTAAGTTTCAGCTTAATTTGTTACGCAGCAATAGATAACTAATATACCACCCGACCATGAAGCCAGAGACTTTCATTTCCAGTGCCATCGGGCTTCACTTGTTATGGAGGGTGGGACCCACATGGTGACAGCAACAGCACGAGTGCTCAGGTCGTACGGGGCACCTGCCAAAATCTGATTTACATTTTTCTCATCAACAGATATATGGGGGTAGGCGTTTTCCATCCCAGTTACAGAATGAGAAAACCGAGACTCAAACAGGGAAAGTGACTTGCGCAAGGTGGCAAAGAAGGAAGAAGAGCCAGGCTGTAAATTCTGGTTTATCTGATGCCAGAGCCCTTTCCCAGCCACAATGCCTGCTTCAAACTCAACTTCCTCCTCTGTCCTCCCTCCCCGTCTTTTCAGATTTACTGAGCTGAAACCTGGCCCTTCTGTGAAGCCTCCTGACACCACCGTTTACCCTGCCCCCCTAGCCAGTCCCTCCAAAGGCAGCACACAGTTATAGACACAATCATGCCTTTAAGCCATCAATCCTCTGATGTGTCCCTCTTCCTCATCTCAGTTAATAGCATCTACTCAGTTGCTCAAACCCCAACCTGCCATGCCAACCTTGATCCGTCCTTTTCCTTACCAGCTCTCCCTGGGACGTGTGACCCATCAGCAAGTCTGAGTCTACTTCTAACGTGATCCCTAATCCTTGCGCTTCTGGCCTCTTCGCTGCTACTCCAGCCCAGGCCACCATCTCCCCTGAGGGCCTTCCAGCTACTCTCCAGGCTTCCCGTCTTGCCGCCCACGGCCTCCACACAGCAGCTAGAGCTCTGAACAGCCTCCCCTGGTTCCTGTGGCAGAGTCTGTGCTTTGCCACACCGTGGCCTGGAAGCGGGTCTCAGCCTCAGCAGCCTCCTCGGTGTGGCTTCCCACCCCCGCGCCATCCACCTACCAGCATCTGCCACTCCCTGTCACTCCCTCGGACTTGGCCCCCTGCCGTACTTTCCTCATGTCGCTTTGTGGTGGACACAAGGTCTGATTCCCCAGTGGCCATTTCCGCTTCCTCTTCTTTTCCTGGCAAATGGGATTCCAGTTGTGATTGGGTGACAACAAATTTGAGGGAACACACTGGTTCTCCCCAGTCCTGGAACTGGGGAGAACCAGGGGGGAACACAACTTATGCTTTTGTCCTGGAGACAGATCTTGAGGGTCCAGGGTAACGGCGGCCACTTTCCTTTCCACTGCCAGGGATCAGTTTAGAAAGAGCACGGGCTACAGTTCTGGCCGAGGAGACGTGAGGGGCGTTCTGTTGGGCGCTGCTACAAGCTTTCCTCACTCTTAAAAAGGGGAACAAGGAAGGGAGGGAGCTGCTCTCTGCCCTGCACCCTCCGAAGGTTTGGGTGCTCGAGTAGAAGAGGGGATCTTGCTGCTGCTGCAGCCGACTTGCCGACGCTGGCCGGCCTTGACTTCACCGTGCAGCCACTGGCACCACCACGTGTCCCGAGAGCTTAAACCTACGCTGACTCCTCTGTTATTACGGCCAAAAGCATACGCACTATAGATATCCAAACGCGCTTTTTGCTGATTTATCACTGCTGCCTTCCCGCTCCTAAAATGTAAGCTCTGTGAGGGGAGGGGCCTTGTCCCTCCACATCACTATGTCCCCATCACGTGGAGTGGGCACGGTCTGGCACAGCTACAGCAGGTGCTAGATAAATGCTGGCTGCATTAATGTATGAGGCTCCTCCAGGGCAGGGACTCAGTTTACTCGTCACTGTGGCTTCTGGGAGGGGCAGGGGCTCAAAAGCCTTTGCTGGATCAACAGGCAGGGAAGCCAGAAGACAGCTGCTTTAAGAACCCAATTTAATAAGATTTACAAGTCAACATGTACAAAAAAAACCTAACAATGTACAAGTCATGGCAAGACTAGGGACAGAATTCAAAGGCAGAGAAACCCCCGGTAAGGGGCCCCAACACGGTGGAGATCTGAAGGTATTTCCCACTGATTCTCTAGATCTTGGCCTTATCTAACAA
>NW_021145921.1:49848-50000 GCF_002837175.3 Physeter macrocephalus | reverse complement strand
ATCCATGTCTCAACAAATGACCCAGTTTTGTTCCTTTTTATGATTGAGTAATATTCCATTGTATATATGTACCACATCTTCTTTATCTATTCGTCTGTCGATGGGCATTTAGGTTGCTTCCATGACCTGGCTATTGTAAATAGTGCTTCCGT
>NW_021145921.1:44575-49825 GCF_002837175.3 Physeter macrocephalus | reverse complement strand
TGTGGTATGCGGGCCTCCCTCTGCTGCGGCCTCTCCCGTTGCGGAGCACAGGCTCCGGACGCGCAGGCTCAGCGGCCATGGCTCACGGGCCCAGCGGCTCCGCGGCATGTGGGATCTTCCCGGACAGGGGCGCGAACCGGGTTCCCCTGCATCGGCAGGCGGACGCGCAACCACTGCGCCACCAGGGAAGCCCTCATGTGTCTTTTTGAATGATGGTTTTCTCTGGGTATATGCCCAGTAGTGGGATTGCTGGGTCATATGGTAATTCTGTTTGTAGTATTTTAAGGAACCTCCATACTGTTCTCCATAGTGGCTGTATCAGTTTACATTCCCACCAACAGTGCAAGAGGGTTCCCTTTCCTCCACACCCTTTCCATAGTCGTCCCACTTTTAGTGATGTTGACTCATCAGAGAGTTTGGGGATGGCAGCCTGATCTCCATTGTGAAATTCCCCATCAACCTTTCACCAGATGGTTTTACAAGCCACTGATGGTCGGAGCCTAAAACATTTTATTTCATTGCTGATTGTGGATGGTGGTTTTCTACCTCTACCAATCCTTCTGCATTTATTAGCTATAACGTACAACTTTCACCCACCGTTTGGTAACCTTGAAATATACAGGGTCTTTTCCTATAGGAAAGGCAGGATAAATGCTTGATTACACCCCTTTTTTTGTAAGTCAATTTCCAAAGTAATAAGTGTTGCCATGGCAACCTTCCAATGTGTCAATGCGCTGGGTTTTGTGTTTGTTTTGAGTAACGTTATGACCTCATGATTTTCGAAAATCTATTTGATGTATTTCAAGCCACTGCAGTTGTCATCTTTGTTTGGTCCCAAATATCTTTTCTTTGGCAGGGAAGCCCATTCAGGTGGTGCCTTCTGTGTTTACATTTCTGCCCCAGCCCTGGAGTCAGCCATTTCTCCAAGGGGTCCTGGTTCCTTTTAGTAGGAAATATACTTGGAAATCATAATCTGGACACTAGGGAAGCCTGTGAACATTTTACATGCTCCCTGTGGTTTCTCTGTGCACAGTGGACTGGAGGGACATGACAGGGGCAGCCAGATGGGTTAGGAGCCTGGTGCGATGGTCCATGAGAGAGGTAACAGTGGCTTGAACTTGATCTTAGGTAAAGCACTTAGCACAAGGCTTGATACATCATGGAAAGTGCAGCCAATGTTAAATGAATAAATGAAACGTTCTTTCATGATTTGCATTGTTTATGTATTAGTGAATTGAAACCTCACCAAATCTCTATGAGGAAGGCATTCTTACCATCCCCACTGAATCCTCAAGAAAACCAAGGCTCGGAGAGGTGAGGAAAGTTGCCCAAGGTCACACAGGAAATGAAGAATCTAGCACCTCCAGATCCTGTACTCCAACCAATACACTGTGCTGCCCATAGGGGTCTTAGCTTCAAACTCAAAAATGACCTAGATTGATTGTTGGCCCAAAACCTGATCCATCAGTGAGGCCGACCTGCTTACACTTCATGAGATTGTAAACTGAGATTCCGGGGTGGGGGTGGCGTCCCAAGGGCTGGGCCATCCCTCAGACCCTCTCCCTGCCCCTTGACATTTCTGTATCGCTGTACCTTAGCAGGAAGTGGCCCTCGAGACTGTTACTGCTCTCCACACAACCTACAAGCTCTTCCAAGCTTTCTCATTATTCAGTCTTTTCAGGAGCCCTATGAGGCTGGCATGTTTCAAAACTGGGAAGTTGAGGTCCCAAGCGTCAAATACAAACCATTAAAGATTTTCCTGGTGATGGCACCAGGGCTTCTCTGATTCTGTATCTACAGCCGTTTTTGCTTTTCGGTCTGGACAGAGGAGAGGTTGCTTCTTTTTAGGGAGCAAATCATCCTTGGGGCCCAGTCGATTCTGCTCCAACATTTGCAACCAGATTTCCAAAGCTGGCAGGAAGCTCTGGAGCAGCGTTGGAGGGGAGCCTCTGTCCCCAGGGTGGTGTATGGCTCAAATGGGGAGGAGGACGCCTCCTCCTGAGTTACACCACTGCCTTTCAGTCTGGATGCTGCAATGGCCCTGCCCTGGACTAGCCCAGGTGGAGGCCCTCAGCCAACAGAGCCAGGGCAACAGGTGGAAGACGTGACCATCACATAACAGCTCGACATCAGGGGAAAGTGTTGCATAAGATCCCTGGTCTCCAAGGCAGGGACCATCAGCACTGCTGCTATAGCAATCACGGCAGCTCCTTCTGGTCGCCTGCTCATTTATGCCAGCCTAAACAATCTACCTGTGTGAGTGCATTTAATCGCCCCGATGGGCTGCTTAGGCTGGGGAAACTAAGGCTCAGGTTAACCGCTCTGCTTGTAGGTGGCAGAGCCAAGATCCCACCCCAGGCGGCCGGACTGTAGCATGTGCTCTCGGCTCCCATGAATATCACCCCACACAGGCCTGGAGCGGGGGACCTTGGTGCTAGTCATGGCTGTGTCGTTAGCTTCACATGTGACCTCTGGCCTCTGCTCACCTACAAAGCAAGGACACTGGACATGCCAAGTGTCCCCTTCTTAGGCTGCAGGTTGGAGGCTAAGTGGCTTTTTGGGAAACACAGGGTGACCTGTGATGCCCCCCGCCCTGTGGGCTGGAGTGCAGGTTGAAGTATCCACCTGGCAGCTTTGACCACACTGGCGGCCCGGCATAGCTTCCTCCATCACTTTAATGATCTCTGAATTTGCAAAGCGTTGTTGCACCATCGCCTGCCAGCGAGAGGGTCCTCGAACTTCGTCATGATGCTTTTGCTTCTCTTTCCATCAATATCACCTTGGCCAAACCCACCTTCTGCTGGGACTCATGCTTCCCTTCTAGCAGGTGTCTTACAGATGAGCACATGGGAGCAGGAGGCTGGCGTGATTATGGGAGTGTTTAAAACTCTATGCATAGCACAGGGAGATAAGCTCAGTGCCTTGTGACCACCCCTAGAGGGGTGGTATAGGGAGGGTGGCAAGGAGACGCAAGAGGGAGGGGATATGGGGACATATGTATGCATATGGCTGATTCACTTTGTTATACAGCAGAGACCAACACAACGTTGTAAAGCAGTTAAACTCCAATAAAGATGTTTAAAAACAAACTCTAGAGGCTCAGCGTTGGGCAAGGGGGTGGCTGACCACACGAGCAGCTAAGTAGGCTCTAAGTCCAGGAGTGTGACAAGCCAGAGGGAGGTGGCCCTGTGGGCCAGAGAGTATACACAGCCTCTTAAGTACTTGAGCTTGAAGCTGGGGGAGGGGGAAGGGCGAGGACCTTGGCAAATGGCTTATATTTGTGGATGACAGATAAGGGCGCCTGACTTGGGGGAAAACTCACTCGTGTCCAGCATGAGCTGGTCCAAACTCCTCCCCATGGACTGATGCATGACACCAGCCTCCTGCTGAAAGGTGACACTCCACGGCCCCAGTTCCCTCGGGCACCCTGTGGGAGCCTGTCAGACCCACATGAGAATGGAGCCGGTGGCCGTGGCCACAGTGGCGGTAAGTGGCAGCGAGCAATCGGGAGTTCATCTTGGTGGGAGGAAACATCTGAGTGGGGAACAGGATGGCTGGTTTAATGCTGACATTCTGCCCTCCTCTGTCCCTCAAAGGCCAGGCCAGGTATGGGTGGGTGTGTTGGAGGCGGGTGGCTGGAGAAGAAACTCCCGCCCCCCCCTCCCTCTCCAGCCCTTGCCTGGCTGTCAGCCAGCACCTGTTGGAAGCGAGCAGTTTCCTGCATTCGTTATGGTCAGGGCCACGATTGCTCTGGCACCAGGCAGCTGTTGCTTGAGTTCGGTTTGCAACAGATAAAAATAGCTTCGGCCCTCGCTGGGTTTTCAGGTCAGCTGGGTTGTTTCAGCAAAGGGCAGCAGCTCGGCATGGCACGTCCACAGGGGTTCACTGGAAGGACTTCTCTGGCCTTGACTGCCCGGGGATTTGAACCACATGCACAGTGCTCCTTCTAGACCGCTGTGCACATCTGGCTCCATCCTCCAGGTACACAGCCAGGTATCTGATTTTAGGGTCGTATCCAGGTGCTTGTGGGAACACCCTCCGCTTTATGGAATTTATTTATATCCAGTTTCAATGGTGGAGCAGTGGGAAAGGTATGAGCATTGGGCCTGGATGTGAACAAAGTCAAGGAACCAAACTTCTCTGAGCCACAGTTTACCGAACTGTAAAATGGGACTGTAAAAAAGACCATAGCAATCGTAAGATCCACCAGGTTGTTCTGAGGATTGGAAGCTTGAAGGCACTGTACATGCTTGGTGGCTTTTTGTTGCTTCTGATAGCATTGACACAAATGCTATATAGGTTATTAGAAGAGCAACTGTGAGACAGGTAAAGGGGGCAAGACTCAGCATCCCCATTTTACAGGCGAGGAAACTGAGGCTCAGAGGGTTTCTTTGGGAGCTTTCTCAGAGAGTTCCCCATTTGTCTCTATGTACTTACTTGGGAAAAGTTCTCATGTGGTGGCCTGTGGGTCCCCCATCATCACACTGCCAAGAAAAGGGAAAGACCCTGAGGTTTTTTGTGCGGGTAACCTCTGCAAGGTAGGTTTGGGATGTTTGACCCACTGGCTCCTATCAGAATAACAGCAGCTCATAAAGGATTTGCCGAGTGAGGGAGGGGGCTGAACTGGGGAGAACTGCCGGTCCCTCCATTCATTAGAACTTACAATTTAGAGCTTGGCAACTTCACCCACCAGCCCTCAATTGCTTACCATGCATGTGTCTCGCCATCTTGCCCATCTGGTCATCCACTCAACCCCTCTCCACGCACCAGCTATCCATCCTTCCACCCACAATCCCCATCCGCCATCCGTTCATCCAGCCAGCAAGTTCCCAAAGTGCTTGTGTTATGCAAAACTGCATAGTTTGATTGGTTTTTCCGATGGAAATCAACGTAAAGTGTTCATTCTCAGGGTTCCTAAACTCCAAACCATTGTAGCATATTTTTGCTCTTTTATTTCCTCAGCAATAACTCAAGTATTTTTCTATTTGGGGTAGGGGGAAGCTCAGCATTTCAATGTAGTGAACTTACTATTTCTTATTTCTCAGAATTTCCAATGTGTACATTTAAAGTGTACCTAAAACTGGCCACATTTGTATGAGGTCTTCTGCTTGGCACTCTACTTCAGAACTGCCATGGAGACACCCAGCTTGTTCCCCTGGTGTTCCTGAATGCAGCTTCAGAAATGAGATCCTGGGGCTTCCCTGGTGGCGCAGTGGTTGAGAGTCCGCCTGCCGATGCAGGGGACGCGGG
>NW_021145921.1:23592-44320 GCF_002837175.3 Physeter macrocephalus | reverse complement strand
AGGCCCGCGTACCGCAAAAAAAAAAAAAAAAAAAAAAAAGAGAGAGAGAGAGATCCTGAAACCAAAATTCCTGCCTGCCTCAAGCCATCTGTTGGGCTCAGTGGGTGTGTGTGGATTTATCATTCACTCGGTACATACTTTTTGAGCACCTACTATGCACCAAGCACTAGCCTGGGCACAAGGATCCAGAAATGAATGACAGTTGGTCTGTGTTTCCAAAGGTCTCTGAGTTGGCCAGGGAAGACCAGTGAACAGGCTGTTTCCATGGTGGAGGTCTGTACCCACTGGCTGACTTGGAGGGGGTGGGCAGTGGAGCTGTGAAAGCACGTGGCCCATGTGGCCAGCAGAGGGTGTGAGGGGGGAGTGGCCAGTTGGCACAGTCTTGAATGACCTTTATGCACTGCCATAACCTCCTGCTTGGGGAGGATGTAGGGCTTTAAGCTGTCGAGCCTCCGGTAAAGCCAGGAGAGCCTTTGCACCATTTTTGGCAATGCCATCTGCCAGTTACCAGAGAACACGTGTGAGTCAGTAATTTCAGGACTCTGACCTTTCTTGCTGGTGCTTTTTAAACTTTTCTTGAGCATTTACTGTATGCAAGAGATGAGTAAGAAATACACCTTTTCCCCAGAAGCTCCCGTCTCACAATCTAGAAGCAGGGGGGAAGGAGTGCATAGGTATAGGAGTTAAGACCAGTGGCTCTCACGTGAGGGCAATTTTACCCCCCAGGGACATTTGTTCAATGTCTGGAGATAGTTTTGGTTGTCACAACTGAGAGGGAGGAGGGTGCTACTGGCATCAAGTGGGTAGGGGCCAGGCATGCTGCTCGATAGCCAACAATGCACGGGACAGTCCCCACCACAAAGAGGTATCCAGCCCCAAATGTCAGTAGTGACTGACTGAGAAACCCAGGAGTAGGAGCAAGGCTTGAGCATCAGAAAGTTGGGGTGCCGCTGTGGCCATGTGCGTTTATGTATTTGTTTGTCCTTGTTTTCAATTCTTTTGGGATATGCCTAGGAGTAAAATCCCCGGGTTGTATAGTAATTCTATGTTCAACTTTTTGAGCAACCACCAAACCATTTTCCATAGCAGTTGAATTATTTTACATTCCCCCTAGTAACTTACAATTTCTCCACATCCTCACCAACACTTGATATTGTCTTTCCTCCTTTCTTTCTCCCTTCTTCCCTTCCTCCCCCCTCCCTCCCTCTTTCTTTTTCTTCCTTCCTTCCTCCCTCCCCTCCTCCCTCCCTCCCTCCCTTCCTTCCTTCTTTCATCCTAGTGGTGTGAAGTGGTATACTGTAGTTTTGATTTGCATTTCCATAATTACTAAAGATGCATGTTTTCATGAGCTCTTTGTATATCTTCTTTGGAGAAATTTCGATTCAAGTTCTTTGCTCGTTTTAAAATCAGGTTGTCTGTCTTTTGGTTGCTGAATTGTAAGAGTTCTTTATGTGTTCTGGATACTAGGCCCTTACCAGATATATGGTTTGTAAAAATCTCCCATTCTGTACATTGTTTTTTCACTTTCTTGATAATGCCCTTTGGTGCACAGAAGTTTTTAATTTTGATGAGTCTGATTTATCTATTTTTAATTTTGTTGCTCATGCTTTTGGTGTCATATCTAAGAATCAATCCATTGCCAACTCCAAGGTCATGAAGATTTACCCCTATGTTTTCTTCTAAGAGTTTTATGGTTTTAGCTCTTGTATTTAGGTCGTTGATCCATTTTGAGTTACTTTTGGTGTATGGTATGAGTTAGGAGTCCATCTTCATTTTTTTGTATGTGGAAATCAGTTGTCCCAGACCCATATGTTGAAGAGACTATTCTTTCCCCATTGAACGGTCTTAATACCTTTGTCAAAAATCAATTGATATAGATGTATGGGTTTACTTTTGGACTCTCAATTCTATTCCATTTGTCTATATGTCTGTCTTTATTCTAATACCACACTGACTATAGTTTTGTAGTAAATTTTGAAATTGGAAAGTGTGAGTCCTCTAATTTGTTTTGCTTTTTTAACATTGCTTTGGCTTTTTGGGGCCCCTTGCAGTTCCATGTGAATCTGTAGATTGCTTTTGGTAGCGTGGCCATCTTAACAATAGTAAGTCTTCCAATCCATGAGGATGGGCTGTCTTGCCATTTATTTAGGTCTTCTTTAATTTCTTTCAGCAATGTTTCATAGGTTTCAGTCTATAGGTCTTTTACCTTCTTGATTAAATTTATCCCTAGATATTTTATTCTTCTGGATGTGACTGTAAATGGAGTTACTGTCTTAATTTCCTTTTCAGATTGTTCATTGTTGGTGTATAGAAACACAACTGATTTTTGCATATTGATCTTGTAGCCACCAAGTGCTTAATTTATTACCCCTATTAGTGTTTTTTGGTGGTCCTTTAGGATTTTCTCTATATAGGATCATGTCACCTGTGAATAGAAATGATTTTATGTCTTCAATTTGGATGCGTTTTCTTTCTTTTCCTTGTTTAATTGCTCTGGCTAGGACTTTCAGTATGATGTTGAATAGCAGTGGTGAAACTGGGCATCCTTGTCTTGTTCCAGATCTTAGGGGAAAGCTTCCCATCTTTCAACATTGAGTATGTATTTTCTGTGGGTTTTTTTCATTAATGTGCCTTATTCTGTTGAAGTTCTTTCCTATTCCTACTTTTCTGAATGTTGTTATTAATGGGTGTTGGATGTGGTTTTTTTTGGCTGTGCCATGCGGCTTGTGGGATCTTAGTTCCCCAACCAGGGATTGAACCGGGCCCTTGGCTGTGAAACCGCAGAGTCCTAGCCACTGGTCCACCAGGGAATTCCCAAGGGTGTTGGATTTTTGTCAAATGCTTTTTCTGTGTTCATTGAGACGATCATGTGTTTTTTCCCTTTGTTCTATTAATGTGGTTTGTTCATTGATATTGAGCAACCCCTTGACTGACTTTTTTTTAAAAGGAAACTTGATGATCTTAAAAGAAAAAAATCTCCTAACCCTGTGTATTACCTAGAAAATACCCCTGACAGCATTTTAGCAAATTCTGTTGCCCAAACTGTGCAAGAAGTACTTGGATCATGTAGTTATGGGAAATCTTGAGAACTTTTCCACTTCCCTTAAGAGTGTTGTGTTGAAATTTAGAAAGAAAACGCAGGACTTCCCTGGTGGCACCGTGGTTAAGACTCTGTGTTCCCGGGCTTCCCTGGTGGCGCAGTGGTTGCGCGTCCGCCTGCTGATGCAGGGGAACCGGGTTCGCCTCCCGGTCTGGGAGGATCCCACATGCCGCGGAGCGGCTGGGCCCGTGAGCCATGGCCGCTGGGCCTGCGCGTCCGGAGCCTGTGCTCCGCAACGGGAGAGGCCACAGCAGAGGGTGGCCCGCATACCACACACACAAAAAAAAGACTCTGTGTTCCCAATACAGGGGGCCTGGGTTCGATCCCTGGTCAGGGAACTAGATCCCACATGCATGCCTCAACTAAGAGTTCGCATGCTGGAACTAAGAGTTTGCATGCCACAACTAAGGAGCCCACCTGCCGTAACTAAGACCCAGTTCAACTAAATAAATAGATAAGTAAATAAATAAAAAGAAAATGCCTTTTAGATACTAAAGTGATAAGCTTGAGTTTTGTGGTCCTCCTTTTTTTTAAAATTTAATTTATTTAATTTATTTATTTTTGGCTGCGTTGGGTCTTCCTTGCTGCGCGCGGGCTTTCTCTAGTTGCGGCGAGCAGGGGCTACTCTTCGTTGCGGTGCGCAGGCTTCTCATTGTGGTGGCTTCTCTTGTTGCGGAGCACGGGTTCTAGAGCGCGCGGGCTTCAGTAGTTGTGGCACGTGGGCTCAGTAGTTGTGGCTCGCGGGTTCTAGAGCGCAGGCTTAGTAGTTGTGGTGCACGAGCTTAGTTGCTCCGCGGCATGTGGGATCTTCCCGGACCAGGGCTCGAACCCGTGTCCCCTGCATTGGCAGGCGGATTCTTAACCACTGCGCCACCAGGGAAGCCCTGGTCCCGCTTTTTTAATGCTTCTACTGGATAATTATGGCAAAATTGGGTCAGAAATCTCAATACGTTCAGGTTGCGTTTTCGTTTGTTTGCTTTTTAAACTATTTCCTGCAAATAATAATTATCTATTCATTAATAGGGTAGAGCTAGTGTGGTGGTCAGAGGCCTGGCTTAGAAATCGGAATATCTGAATTTATGTATTCAACAAAATGAATTTTTGTCCATTGTTAAGCTCTCACTCTGTACCAGGCGCTGTTCTAGACCCCGGAACAGAACAGACCCTCCTTGGTCTTGCTGAACTTTCATTCTAGCTATGAGCATACCTGCATCAGGTGTACGAGCGCTACAAAGAAAATACGACAAGATGCCCATTCCTCTTTCCAAGACCATGATGATGATTGTGATAATAATACAGTGATGCTGATGATCCTGGTAGTGATGAAGATGATGATCATAGAAGCCAACAATCCTTTTCATCTACAAATTGGAATATAATGAAGTCTTTTTTTAAGATGAGCTTTGTTGAGATATAACTCATATACTGTTTGACTCACGTAAAGCGCAAAATTCCATGGTTTTTAGTCTATTCAAAGAGTTGTACAACCATCACCACAATCAGTTTTGGAACATTTTCATCACTCCAGACAGAAACCTTGTACGCTTTAGCTTTCACCCCCATCCCATTAGCGCCAGGCAACCACTGATCTTTCCATCTCTATCAATTTGCCGAATCTGGGCATATTATCTAAATACATGGAATCATACAATATGTGGTCTTTGGGGACTGGCTTCTTTCACTTAGCTTGGTGTTTTCAAATTCATCCATGTTGTAGCATGTACCAGTGGTTCATTCCTTTTTGTGGATGAACAATATTCCGCTGTATGGATAGACCCCATCTTGTCTATCCATTCATCAGTTATTGGGCATTTAGATTGTTTCCGCTCTGGGGATATTATGATTAATGATGCTGTAACAGAGTCTTTTAATGTACCTGATCTCATTTAGTTCTCTCTCACATGCATGTTTATGATTTATGGTGAGTGTTTGTTAGTTTATTTAAATTAGAGGTGGGAAACTAAGATCCAGAGAGGTTAAGAAACATGTCCCAGGGACTTCCCTGGCAGTCCAGTGGTTAAGACTTTGCCTTCCAATGAAGGGGGTGTGCAGGTTTGATCCCTGGTCGGGGAGCTGAGGTCCCACATGCCTCGTGGCCATAAAACCAAAACATGCAACAGAAGCAATATAGTAACAAATTCAATAAAGACTTTGAAAATGGTCCACATCAAAAAAAAAAAAGAAAGAAAGAAACATGCCCCAGACCACAGAGCATGTAAGCCGGGAGGAGCACCCCTTCTCTGCTCCCTGTCTAGTGCTTTTCCCCTCCAGCTCTCTCAGCCGAATACACAGAACCTTAACTGGCTCTCACCGCCACCTCCTTTAAGAGCTCGATAACACGATTACATAAATCCTAAAAGGTCTGTCTTGTTCCCTTACAGATTTTCTGAATGATCCTGCTTCTTTTTCTATCTTACCTGATTTTCTCCTTCCTGACCTTTTGCTGGTTGAAAAGCTGGGGGAAAATGACGGACTCCAAGCAAGTCACCAAGAGTAAGTTGAAGGTGAGCTTCATCACAAGTCAGGAGCCTCTTCCAGCCTCAGACAGCTCCAGGGAGCCGCTGCAGGAAAATTGCAGCAGCAGCTCTCTGCCAGAGACCCCTGAGCAGGCTGAGCCAGCCTCCCACAAAGGTCCCAAAGACGCCTGCCAGCAAAGAAACTCCCAGCCACCCCTGCTGCAGAATCCCCAAGGAAACCCCCTTTCCTCCGATGACGCCTTCCCAGCACACCAAGCCAACGGGACAGGGACCGAAGGCCTGGAGACCCCAAATACCAGTGGCCTGTCCGTGCTAGCCAGACCCCAGGGCCAGCAAGCCAGAACCCTCTCCAAAGAAGACAGGAAGCAGGCGCACATCAAGAGGCAACTGATGACCAACTTCATCCTGGGCTCTTTTGATGACAACTCTTCCGATGACGACTCTGGCACTGCCTTGTTCAGAGAATCTTCCCGGAAGGGCAGCCGAGCCAGCCTGGGGACCCTGTCCCTGGAGGCTGCTCAGACCGCAGGCGAGGCTGAGACCCCCGTCCCCACCATAAGGTAACATACCCTCTGTCCTCGTAACCAGGAGGCGCAGGGTTAGGGTGGGATCCACACCCTTCCCTGCTCAGCCAAGCTACCCGCTGATGCCAATGCTTTGAGGGTAGCTATGTGACAAGTAGAAGACATGAGCCTCCCTGCTTCCTTCCTTCCCTCCTATCAAAATCATTTATTGAGCATCTACTGCGTGTACAGGGCCCCAGGCCAGGAAACTGGCTTTCTACAAGATCACGGTCTGGTTGGGGAGGATGACCTTGTATGCAACAGCTAGTTATAATTTAAGCAGAATGAGGTCAGGTTGGCAAAAGCCAAAGCAATGATGGGAACCCAAAGGGAGGGACAGTTTCCCTGACTCCTGATGAGACATTCATTTACTTGTTCGTTCATTTGTTCATTCATCCGATAGGTAATTAACAACTGTAAAACATGCCTTCCCCCAGTGATGCCTTAAAAGCAGAAATTCAAGGGAATTCCCTGGCTGTCCAGTGGTTAAGACTCTGCACCACTCTCACTGCCGAGGGCCTGGGTTCAATCCCTGGTCAAGGAACTAAGATCCCACAAGCCATGCGGCACGGCCAAAAAAAAAAAAAAAAAAAAAAAAGGCAGAAATTCAAATACTATAACACATCCATCAAACTGATTGTTGGAAACAAATACCTACAGGTCCATCACAGGCGGGACTGTCCCAGGAGTGTAGTCAGTGGCTTCATTTCTGTTGTTCTTGTTATCAGACTTTGCCACCCCCCACTCCCAAATTACAAATGGAATACGGTAATTCCAGGTAGAAAACATGCAAAATATGGGAGAGCAGAGAGTACAAAAGAGCCACCAACCATGACTTCCCCAGCCGGAAAGAACCTCTGCTGTGTTCTAGTGTTTCTTCCTGCTTCCAGTCTGTTCTTCTGCCCTGGGAGTGGACTCTTGTTGGCTCTTCTTTTAAGCAGCTCTTGCACGCTCTCTGCTAAAATGAGGAAAACCTGGACTAGGGGATGGGCACCATGTTCCTGGTGAGCATGGTTACTGGAACATTTTTAACCCTGGTTACTGGAAATTGGAGATAGAGAAAAGAGAAAAATGCAAATATTCCCTATACTGATGATCTTTAGGGGAAGACTGTTTTGAGTTTCTGGAAGGGTTAAAGGAACAGTCAGACTTCAGAGTTGAGTTCCACCCTGGCTCTGTCACCCCGCACTGTGTGACCTTGGGCGTGGCACATTGCCTCTCCTGGCCCTGATCCCTCGTCTGTAAAATCTTGAAGGATTAAATCGGATAATGTTTATAAAGTATGCACAGTTTGGTATACAGTAGGTGCTCAATAAGCAGTAAATTCCTCCCCAGCTCCTTTCCCACCAGCACCCACTTCACCCAGCACTCGAATTCACCCAGAGCTTCCCCACTTCTACCTACCCCTCTTCTACCTACAGTTTATATAAATTACCCGTTTATCCTTTATAACAATGGTACAAGGCTGGTGGTGGATCCCTATTTTACAGATGAAAAAACTGAGGCTCCGAGAGGTGAAATAAATACTATTAAGCTTTAAAAAATAATGAAATAATGCCATTTGCAGCAACATGGATGGACCTAGAGATTATCATATTAGGTGAAGTAAGTCAGACAGAAAAAGACAAATATCATATGATATCACTTACATGATTTGCAGCAACATGGATGGACCTAGAGATTATCATATTAAGTGAAGTAAGTCAGACAGAAAAAGACAAATATCATATGATATCACTTACATGTGGAATCTAAAAAAATGATACAAATGAACTTATTTACAAAAGAGAAACAGACCCACAGACATAGAAAACAAACTTATGGGTACCAAAGGGGATAGCGGGGGGGATATAAATTAGGAGTTTGAGATTAACATACACACACTACTATATATAAAACAGATAAACAGCAAGGACCTACTGTATAGCACAGGGACTGATACTCAGTATATTGTAATAACCTATAGTGGAAAAGAATCTGATAAAGAATATATATATGTGTGAGTATATATATATATGTGTGTGTATATATATATATATATATAACTGAATCACTTTGCTGTACACCTGAAACTAACACAACACTGTAAATCTACTGTACTTCAAAGTACAGTAACCATTTTTAAAAATGGTTAAAAATAAAAAGAGGCAAAGTACTTTTTCCAAGATCATGCATCTAGGAAGTGGCAGAGCCAAGTTTCAAGGCCAGATCTGTTGGACAGCAGGATTCATCCTACTGTGTCACAGTGTGTTCTCCAGTAATCTCCAACATTCTCTCCCTTCCAGACCCTTCTTTCCCTCATTATGACGGTTTCAGCAGGGATTAGGGAAAAACAGTTTATTAAACCAATTCACCCAAATGAAAAAGCATCAGAGATTATGTTAGACGTGGACATCCAATGAGGGGTTGCTAAGTGGCATCTAAGGAGGAGGAATGGTGAGATACATTTACCACACTGGCTCCAGCAGGAAACAAGATGGAGAGTCCTAGCAGGGAGATGGGAAATGTATAAATAAACAGGTAAACTGATAAGATAGTTTCCAAGTATGTTCAATGCCAGGAAGGAAACAGGCTACAGAAGAAATACCTGTGGGGATCTGTTTTAGAAAGATGTGGTCAGGTCAGGGAAGAGCTCTTGGAAGAGGCAACTTTCAAGCCAGAACAGAGCAGTCCAACAGAACTTTCTGCCACATTGGGATGTTCCAGAATGGAATGTTCTAGAACTCTGCTGTTCAGTATGGCAGCCACTCATCATATGTGACTATTGAGCACTTGAAATGTGGCTAGTGTGACTAAAGAGCTGAATTTTATTTATTTGTTTGTTTGTTTGTTTGTTTTTGGCTGCACCGCGTAGCTTGTGGGATCTTAGTTCCCTGACCAGGGATCGAACCCGCGTCCTCAGCAATGAAAGTACAGAGTCCTAACCACTGGACTGCCAGGGAATTCCCAGAACTGAATTTTAAATGTAAGTTTTAATTAATTTAAATTTAAATAGCCTCATGTGGCTGGTGGCTGTTGTCTTGGATGGCACAGACCCAGCCCTAATGGATAAAAAGGAAACAACTGTGTGAATTCTTCCTACAGGTGCTAATTAAGAACTTATCAAGCAAATAAGCTTGTCAAAATAATAAGTGTTACATTATTATTTTCTCCTGAGTCTTGGATTCCGAGAAAGTTCTGAAGATTAAATCAACTCATATTTCTAAGGTGCTTAGCAAGAGAATACAGCACTTAATAAACGGTAGATTAAAATGGTAGGGCGGGGCTTCCCTGGTGGCGCAGTGGTTGAGCGTCCTCCTGCCGATGCAGGGGATATGGGCTCGTGCCCCGGTCCGGGAGGATCCCACATGCCGCGGAGCGGCTGGGCCCGTGAGCCATGGCCGCTGAGCCTGCACGTCCGGAGCCTGTGCTCCGCAACGGGAGAGGCCACAACAGTGAGAGGCCAGCGTACCGCAAAAAAAAAAAAAAAAAAAAATGGAAGGGTAGGGGGAAGACTCCCAAGTTTCTACTCCCTGTCTTCCACTACTATTTTGAGGGGTCTTTGCTGGTTTGTTCTTAAAAAAACAGCTTTTCTGGACTGGCAAATTTGTAAAGGTAAACGATACTTAACCGAGGGCCTCCCTTTGCATATGGCTGTGGGCCAAAACAGGAAGTGAATTTTCTGCCCTTGTATCTTCATTGCATAAAACTTAGCATTGTAGGTGAATCATTTTTCCTGCCTTGTCCCAGCAAAGGACTGCCAGGGGAGGGGTAGAAGGATCTTGGTTTTTATAAACCAGAGGCACCAAAACATAGAGATGAAGGTGCATTGTGAGGTGATGGGACACAGGGAGGGCCAATGTGCTGTGTGACCTTGGGTAGGCCTCTTCCCCTCTCTGAGCCTCCAGTGCCTCATCTGCAGCATGAGGAGGCTGGACCAGACTCCTGAAAGCTCACGGAGCACACAGTTCTTTTGCCCCCAATACATGTGCTTTTCAAAGTTGAGAATTTTGAATTTTAGTACCAGGGGCAACTCAGGTGGTTCTGCTGGTGCTTCCCAAGATCCTGGTATTTCCGTTAGAACATTTCCAGCCCCAGCTGAGTCCCCGAATCAGGGGCCTCTGATGGAGGAGACCCGCACGTGTTTGTTGTTTCTAATGACCTGGCACGAGAATCCCATGTGGAAGTATCTTCAGGGAGTCAAGGCCCACCTTTACAGTATTCCCCACGTGCCCCTTGTTTCTTGATCGATCACCCTGATGTGTTGTGAAAACTTAATCACTCCTTGAGATCATGTCTTTAGTTTCTTTATTTGTTTACTTGGCTGTTACCTGTCTCCTGCATTGGACCACAAGCTCCATGAAAACAGGGCCATATTTTTGGGGTCTCCTCTTTTCCCCACTGCCTAGCCTAGTGTGGGTTCATGGTAGACTTTGAAGAAATACACACCAAATGCGTGAATGAAACAAGCAACCCAAACCTGCCAAAGACAGAATTCTGAATTTCTGGGGCAAGCAAGACACTTTGTGAATGAGTCTGGGGATGAATGAATGAATGAATGAATGGATGGATAGGTGGATGGATAGATGGGTTGGTGGATGGATGGATGGATGAACAGATGACTAGGCGTTTTGTTGTCCCTCTTTAGCAGCAGTAGAATTTCTGTTTTCATAAAATCCTTTTTGTATAAATCTTGTGATTTGTTGACTAGTTCTGAGGTTAAACTCCAATTTCAAATGTTTCTTCTGCCTTTAATACAGTTATGCAACCTCACACTTCCCTTCCATTTTCCAACTGGACAAGGGCTGGCTACGATTATAGATTGATTACAGATCCAGTGACTGTGCTATCTGCTCAGGGCTTCCCTCCTGTCTCTTTCCTTTTGGGATCATCTCAAACCAGGAGTTGGAACTTGGTCTTCCTTTGGACTTGGAAACAGTCCCCCAAGGTTGGAATTTCCATGCAACCCTTCAAAACAGAGCTGATGAGAACATTACATGATGTATATAGCAAAATAGTTGCTCACGTATTGTGAAATGAAGGTTACAGAGCAATCCCACATGTTTTACAAGTAGCAAAGTGGTTAGTACACGATGGACCTGGGCTAAGACACCAGGTTCAAAGCCACCTCTTACTATCGTGTAACCCTAATAATCCTACCCTATGGGGTGCATATGTGGATTGAGCGGGATGGGACACATTCAGGATCACGCAATTGCAGTCCTGAAATTTAAAGTTCTGAAACTTAAGTTTGTAGGTTGGCAGTGAACTCACCAGCAAAACCTGCCTTGATGCAAAGTTATTTATAGTCTTGTCCCATTTTGTGTGAATATTTATGCCTTCTGCTGGTGAAATATTAATACCATAATGTGTCACATAAGGCTTTACCTTCCTAGAAAAATTTCCAAATTCTAAAATACATTGAGCCCTGGGAATTTCTGGTAAGGGATTGTGGGCACATGTATGTCATGTGCTGAGAATATTCCCTGGTGCATAATAAGCACGAAAATACTCATCCTTAATAAGTGTGTGTGTGTGTGTGTGTGTGTGTGTGTGTGTGTGTGTGTGTGTGTGTGTGTGTGGCTGGAGAGACTGTAAGGAATGTCTCCAAATAGTTAGTAATCATTGTCTAACTATAGTAATCATTGTCTAATTATGTGGTACACTTATGAGTCATCTAAATTTTCTTCTGCATTTTCTAACTTTCTGCTGTAAATATCATTGTTATAAGAAGTTTTAAGAATGTTTAATAATAAAACAGTATAAAAATTACGGGGAGGAAAAAGCGAATCAGTCATCTCACTTCCTAGATAAGGAGCTGAAACCCAGAGAGGTGCAGGGGTCTGTCTGAGGCCTCCCAACAAGATATCATAGGCCCTGAAGCCATTCAAACCTAGACCCTCAGCAGATGCAGGTCAGAAAGTGGTCTTCAAACTCCCAGTGTTGATGCTGCCGCCTAACCTGGGCCCCAGAAAAAGTACCTCCACCCTCCTCCTAACTTGTTCTTTCTATAAATGGGAAGCGTGAGGAGATGAGGCAATTTATCAGGCAGCCTTCAACTGTGCATCCTTGCGGATGTCACCTACCATCTATCTCCATGGTTGGACTGGATGCTCTAAGTCCTTTGTGGCTCTCATAGTCTTTGCTTTTGTGTGGAGGGTTAGACAGGTCTGGGTTCAGATCTCAGACCAGTCCCATGCCCTCTCTGCTGCAATTTCCTCCTCTGTTGAAGGGGGATAACATCAGTGTCTACCTCAGAAGGGTGCAGAGATAATGAGGGCGGAAGTGCTGGGAGTGGACAGCCCAGAGGCTGCCTCGGTTGCCATCATTTGCTTTTTTTTAAATTGAAGTATACTTGATTTACAATGTTGTGTTAATTTCTGCTGTACAGCAAAGTGACTCATACATATATTTATACATTCTTTTTCATTATTGTTTATCTCCGGATATTGAATATAGTTTCCTGCACTATACAGTAGGACCTAGTTGTTTATCCATTCAATGTATAATAGTTTGCATCTAATAATCCCAAACTCCCAGTCCATCCCTCAGTTGCCATCATTTGAATGGGCATCTCCCGAAGTTCTTATATGTGGCCACGGCTATTTCCAAGCCCCACCGGGCATACACCTTTAAGGTATAGCAACCTGTGTCCATAGAGGAAGACGGACTGAAGAGGCAGGTGAAGCTCTCTGATAAAAGGATACAATGCAAAGCAGAGAAGTTGAAATATCCACACGGTGTCAATGAGTATGGGGGTTTGTCAATAGAGAATAAATGTCTAGAAAAACGTGAGTAAACTGGAGAGCCTAACTGACTTTGGGTAGGGTAGGGTGTTTTGAAATACCTTCATTTCCTGATTTTAATTGTTTTTCCTATTTTGAGGTGGTTACATGGAAGTGTGGGCCATTTAGGTCATGAGTACTTTGGGGTTTTTATTTGAAACGTAAAAAAAAAAATCAGCCTATGGCAGGTTTCTTTTTTGGAGGGACTAAAGATAAAGCCATGAAGAAGCTTCCGGAAACTCTGAAGAACTGAGAATTTTGTTCACCTGTTTTATTTATGAAAAAAAATTTTTGTTGTTGTTGAAGTATAGTTGATTAACAATATTATGTTAGTTTCAGGTGTACAGCAAAGTGATTCAGTTATACATATACATATATATACTCTTTTCCATATTTTTTCCATTATAGATTATTACAAGATATTGAATATATCTATTTTAAAATTATTGTTGAAATGTTGTTGAATGTATAGTTAGAGGACTAACCAGCTAACCAGTGCCCTCAGTCAAGGCTGCTTACACAGCTCCAGGGAAAGGTCACTGTTCACTTTGTGGCCGCCTGGATGGCGCCCCTTGGGGTGTGGCCCTAGCTGTGCCTTTAGAAGAGAATTCCTTTGCATTTATTTTATTTCTAATTTTTTGGGTTTGCTATCCACATAAGCTACATTTACTACTATTGCAATGCTTGCTAGGCAGTGTGTCGGATCCTTTTTATTTATTATAACTACTTGGAGAAGCATTCATTCATTCATTCTAACTGGAATCAGATTGCCTGGGTTCAAGTCGCCAGCTGTGGCACCTTGGGCGATAGACATCTCTGCGTCTTCTTTCCTTATCTGTATTACGGAAATAAAACAGTAAGATTGCCGCGACGATTAAATGAGACAGAGGCACCGAAGAACACTCTGTAAATACCTTATCAGAAGGAAACTTACTTAGGGTCACAGGGCAGCTGCGTCTTTCCTGTCTTGGAGGCCCTTATTTTAGCTGGGGACACAGGTGGTTCCAAGTGTGTGCTAGAAGCTCACTGGCGGGAGGGGAGGCATGGAGCAGACACGTCCCTGGAAGTATAGGTGAAAGAATAAGCAAAAACCGGAACTTGGAAGTCAAAAGTTGACTTGACTGCGGGGTCTTTTACCAGGCACCGTGGTGACATCTGACTCACATTTTAAATAACCCATATTTGCCACCACTTCCCTATTGTGTGCGTATTCCTGCACGTGAATTGCTTGCAAGTTTTTCCCAGCTGCCAGTTTGTAGGGGGGATGCCATCCTGGAATTGTTCTCCTCCAGTCCGGGGAGCTGGGGAGCCAAGAGGTTTTTTCAAGTCTCGGCCCACACTCTCCCGGCGCCCAAGGTCAGCGGTGGCTGCGCTACTGGCTGGTCCCGGGCGGGGTGGGGGGGAGGCGGGACCCGGTGTGGGAGATGGCGGGGTCCGTGTCCTGTCCCGGGACAGGAGGCGGGACCTCTAGGGAGGCGGGGTCCGCTTGGTCGGGGCGCGGCCGGGGCGGGGCCTGGGCGGGCGCGTCGGCCCCGGACACAGGAGCGCCGGACGCCTTTCGAGATGGAGGAAGTCCCGCGCCAAGTTGGTCTCCTGCAGGGTGGTGCGCCGCCCGGCCCGAGGCGCTCTAGGGCCGCGCCTCCGCCTCCCAGTCGCTGCCTGGCTGGGCCCCGGGACAGGGGTCTGCTTCACAGGGGTAGGGGGTGCATGCTGTGCATCCCAGCCGGAGCCTGGTGGGCGGCAGGAGGGTCAACATGAGTCCCGCCAAGGGCAAGGTCTGTTTCCCTGATCGCAAAGTAAAGTAAGTAAGGCTTCAACTTTAATGACCGTTAAGTTATCTTAAAAAAAAAAAATTTATTGGGGGATAATTGACTTACAGTGTTGTGTTAGTTTCGGCTGTACAGCAAGTTATCTTTTTATAAACTCGTGCAGAGTCCCTCCCATCCCCACTCCCCGCCCCCAGCCCCTAGTAAAGACAGGCTGCGCCACCCCCTCCTTCCCCGCCCCAGCCGAAGACAGGCCGGCTTCAGTTTGGCAGCTGGGGAGATGGAGCCTTCCTCACAAACTCTAGCCGGTCGTGGCGGTGCAGGTGGTTGCCAGATTTGGCAGTGATGTTGATTGGAGAAGGGCTCTCGATAGCGCACAGGTGCCTCAAGGTTGGCTGGTTGGCGGGGCCCGCGCTTTCCCCCTCCTCCTCCCCTTAGCCTTGATAAAGATGATGGTTGCCTGATGGCAGGTCGTTTTGCAGGCTGGTGACCGTGAAGCCCGGGGCGAATCCACGTACCCTTAGGCAGGCATCCCACTTACGGTTATTTTCTGAGCAGGTTAAGTGTAGGCATTTCTGTGCCTGAGCCCTTCTTAGCACCACCTGCTTCATTTCGTTTCTTTTTTTTTTTTTTTTTTTTGTCTTCATTTTATTGCATTTTTTAAGGTTACCAAAGTGATGCTGTGTTTGTTGTTGAAAATTATAGATAAGCAAAAAGGAAGAACAAACTCACCCATACGCCTCCCCTCCATTTGATCTTTATTAACAGCTGCTGTATAGTCTTTCAGCCTTTTTTTATTTTTGGTGCAGGTATGCTTTAATTTATGAACTCGAATCATACAGAACATACTATATTGTAACTTGCTTTTTCACTGGGCATTAAGTAGTCTACCGCTGGACTCGGCACACTGTGGCCCACAGCCTGTTTTTGTGTGGCCTGCGAGCAAAGAATAGTTTTTAACTTATTTATGTTTTTTGGCTGCGCTGGGTCTTTGTTGCTTCGCGCAGGTTTTTCTCTCTAGTTGCTGCGAGCGGGGCTACTCTTCATCGTGGTGCGCGGGCTTCGCATTGCTGCGGCTTCTCTTTCTTGCGGAGCACGGGCTCTAGGCGCGCAGGCTCAGTAGTTGTGGCTCGCGGGCTCCAGAACGCAGGCTCGGTAGTTGGGCACAGGGGCTTAGCTACTCCACGGCATGGGGGATCTTCCCGGACTAGGGATTGAACCCGTGTCCGCTGCATTGGCAGGTGGATTCTTAACCACTGCGCCACCAGGGAAGTCCCAGTTTTTAACTTTTAAAGGGTTGAAAAAAAATCAGGGAATTCCCTGGTGGTCCAGCGGTTAGGACACTTTCACTGTGGCGGCCTGGGTTCAATTGCTGGTCAGGGAACTAAGATCCTGCAAGCAGCGCGGCATGGCCAAAAAACAAACAAACAAACAAACAAACAGTTGAAAAAAATCAAAAGAAGTCTACTATTTAGTTAGATGTGAAAATTACATGAAGTTCAGATTTCAGTGTCTACAAATAAGGTTTTATTGAAACATAGCCATGTTATGTATCATCTATGGCTGCTTTTGTGCTTCAAGGGCAGTATTTAGTAGTGAAATAGAGACTGAATGGACTCTTAAACCTAAAGTATTTACTGTCCGGTCCTTTACAGAAAGCATTTGCCAACGCTTGTTCTGCATGGTGCATTCTAGGGGTCCATAGTGTTCCTTTAAATGGATACACTTTAAAATTTATAAACAATCTCCTACAGAGAGTGGATATTTGGGCTCTTTCTCCTTTTTTGTTATTATAACTAACAGTGAAGAACAGCCTTGTAGCTAAGTCTCTCCCTATCCTTTGTTCTTTTCCCAGGATGTATCCATCTGGTCCATAAACAGTACCTGACTATCTCCTGAGTGTAAGGCCTGAATCTGGAACCAGGAAGGGACACAAAAATGTTTGGGAAACATGACCTCTGCCTTCTAGGAACTCTTTTTTTAAATTTATTTATTTTGGCTGCGCTGGGTCTCTGTTGCAGCTCGTGGGCTCTTTTTTGTGGCTTGTGGGCTCGTTTTTGCAGCACGTGGGCCTCTCTAGTTGTGGCATGTGGGATCTTAGTTCCCCGACCAGGGATCATACCTGGGCCCCCTGCATTGGGAGCATGGAGTCTTAACCACTGGACCACAAGGGAAGTCCCTAGGAATTCTTGATCTAATGGGGGAAGCAGGTGTTTTCTTAGTAATTCAAATTCAAGGCCCACGGGAACAACAGTAATTAACTGTTACCCTTTGTGGGGTGCTTTCAGGATGCCAGACTGAACACTTTGTACGTGTGATCTCATGCCAGATTTACAACAGCACCATGGGACACTCAGTGGGTGCTGTCATCTCCATTTTACAGATGAGGAAACTGAGGCTGTCAGTGCTGGTGATAACATAACGGGGATTCCGCTCAGGCTGTTGCCCAAAGGGCTCTTCATGGGCAGCCAGGTTGTAAATGCATAATGTGCTTGAATAGACTCAAAATATAAGCCCTTCCTAATGTTGGACCAGTCAGAAGACTAAAGGACTCGACTGGTAACTAGTTACTCTGGCTGGTGAGCGTGCCAGGGAAGTGAAGACTCTTAGAGCCAGAAGGGCCTCAGTGGTTGTTTAGTTTCTCGGATGCAGGGTTCAGAGAGGGCAAGAGACCCAGATGTGTGGCCAGCCCACCAGGAGGGAGGCTGACCCTCCAGTTTTTTTGTCTTTCCGCAGAGGAGACTAACAGAGCCTTCAGGGGCACCCTCTCTGGAGTGCTCAGAGCGTGTCTGAGCAAAGGGCCCGCAGAAGGATGGGGGTCCCAGATTTGAATCACAGTCTTTCTTGTGCACTAAGTTTTTTGTGGAGCATGCTAGTCACATTCCTTCCACATTTGGAGCCCTAATCTAACCCATCTGGCCAAAACCCTCAAGTCTTACAGGAACGAAAGCAGGCCACGTGGTCTACAAAGGATACATTTTTTTCTGATCTACAGAACTATTAACACAAAAAGTTTAACCTATAACTCTTGAATCACATTTAATTGTACGCCTTAATCCAAAAGAATAGCTTTCACAAACCACTTTATTTTTTATTTTTATTTTTTAAAATTTATTTTTATTTATTTATTTTTGGCTGCATTGGGTCTTTGTTGTCACACGCGGGCTTTCTCTAGTTGCAGTGAGCGGGGGCCACTCTTCGTTGTGGTGCGTGGGCTTCTCATTGCGGTGGCTTCTCTTCTGTTGCAGAGCACGGTCTCTAGGTGCATGGGCTTCAGTAGTTGTGGTGCGTGGGCTCAGTAGTTGT
The DNA here is from genome assembly GCF_002837175.3 of Physeter macrocephalus. Classification (NCBI taxonomy): domain Eukaryota; kingdom Metazoa; phylum Chordata; class Mammalia; order Artiodactyla; family Physeteridae; genus Physeter; species Physeter macrocephalus. Next base: position 26,344 of record NW_021145921.1, on the reverse strand, counting down.
GGCTCGCAGGCTTAGTTGCTCTGCGGCATGTGGGGTCTTCCCGGGCCGGGCTTGAACCCATGTCCCCTGCGTGGGTAGGTGGATTCTTAACTGCTGCGCTACCAGGGAAGCCCCGACACAAACCGTTGTAATCCAAAAGAATGAACTTGCACGAAATTGGAATTGTCCTGGCAAGTTCAGACCATGTGATCACTGTATATATAACAACATGAAGATGCTTTATTGGGTCACTGCATGGTTCCTCTCTTAGCTTAAAGTTGCTAAAAAGATGGAGATAGACAGCCGCACTCTGCCGCTGAGCTCTGTAGCCTTGAAAAGTGCCATCAACCCTTTGAACCCCGGTTTCCTCATCTGTCAATGGGGCTGATCCTAATTGGCCTTTCCAGGGTTCTTATGCCCAGCACTCAGGGCCGTGGGTGCTGTCCTGAGTCAGCACAAACATTTGCACAACTGCTAACAGTGATGACAGAATTCTGTTGCAAAAGAGGCCTATGCAGTCAAGAGGCATGTGGGATCCTGTCCTGAAGGCCTGGACCATCTACTAAGGAGCCAGGAATAATAGGAAGGCAAGGTCCCAAATGCCGGCCAGCATTCCTTGGTGTGCAAACAGGGCCAGAGTTCAGAGAACAGAGAAGTGAATGTGGGTCGGAGTGGTTGGAGGACATCTCAAGAAGAGACTTGAGTCTCTGTTGGGATGAAATAAAGTTGAGGACCGGAAGGCAGAAGAGTCTGGTCTTCAGTGAGCCCCACGATATCCCGTTATGATGTCACTGCCGAGGGAATCCTGCTCAGGACCAAGGCCCGCTGCCCATGTTGAAATGTTGGTTGTTGATCTGTGGGTAGTCTCACTCCTATGTTGTGCACATTAGAATTTCCTGAGGGGCTTTTGAAAAACCAAAGTCTGCAAACTTTTCATAAAGGACCAAATAATAAATATTTTCGTCATTGTGACAGTATGGTCTCTGTCACAGCTACTCAGCCCTGCCTTTTACTGCTCCAGCTCCCACAGACAATATGTAATTGAATGGGCCTGAGTGTATTCCAGTCATGATTTACAGATACTGAATTTTGAATTTCATGTAATTTGCACGTGTCACAAGGTATGATTCTTTTTCAACCATTCAAAAATGTAAAAACCTTTATTAGTTTGTGGGAGGTACAGAAGCAGGTGGCAGACTGGATTTGGCCCTTGAACCCTAGTTTGCTGACCCCTGGCCCAGCCAAAGTGGCCATCTCTGGAGGCACTGAGCGGGCAGTTGGCCTGAGAAATTTCCAAGCGTCCACTTACCTGGGGGTCCAAAGATGAGTTCAAAACTATCGACCTTTCCTGGGCTATGCAATGTCCTTTCTTGCTTACTTGCTGGGTGATAATAGTAAGGCCTTTACTTCCATCAGGGCATCAGCTCAGAGCAGTGACCATCCCTGTTTTACGAAAGAAATGGTAGGGTAAGGGATTTAAGAGCTGGTTAATGCCAGGGCCCTAGCCTGATGGCCTCACACTGGGGCTTTTATACTGGCTCCCGTGCAGAGAGGCACCTCAGCTGAAGCTCTTTCCTGCAGGCCAGGCCCAGTGGTGAACCCTGGACACATGCTCTAGGTGGCAGATCCTATTAATATTATAAATATTCACATCCTGTCAGGGAGGCAAGGCACAGAATATTGAAGCAACTTTCCTAAGATTACACAGGTCGTAAGTAGTAGATTTTGGATTCAAAGCCTGGGAGGATGTTCTGGTCTACTGGGCTTTCTCACTTGTGGCACTGTTCACATTTGGGTCCCTGTAATTCTTTGTTGAGGGCTGTCCTGGGCTTTGCAGGATATCGAGTGGCATCCGGGCTTTTCACCCACTAGAGGCCAGGAGTACACTCCACGCTGTGATGACCAAAAATGTCTGCAGACAGTGCTGTGCGTCCCCAAGGGAGCAAAGTTGCACCCAGTTGAGAACCCCGGATTACCATATTGTCTCTCAAATGTAAGTGCTTGTTTTTGAAAGTCCAGACCATAGAGTTACTTCCATTTATCTCAGATAGCTTTGTGCCTTGAAATTAGATCCCGGGGGTCAGATAGAATTGGATTGGAAGTCCAGCCCTGCCACTTGCCAGCTGTGTGACTTGAGGTCAGTGGGCCTCTCTGAGCCTCGGTTTCTTCATCGTGAGCAGGAGATGATGGTCTCCCCTGCATAAGGCTGTGGGGATTCAGGGAGGAGCCCCCTGTGCCCAATCTATGGTGACATTTGAGGATGTTTATTCCTTCCTTCCCAGTGCAGTCCTGCCTGGTCTCGTGCCTGGGCAGCTGGTGGTGTTTGGCTGACAGCTCTGTTGTGTAGTTGACCGCACCTGAAGCCATTTCCAAAGTCACCGTGGAATATTTCAGCCTCCACACTTGCCTTGGAACGAATGCCAGCCAAAGGTCAGTCCCCTAGAGCCAATGTTGATTGGCCTCCAACTTCGTCAAAAACAGATAAAAATAGCCACTAACCTCAGGCTGGCCCCACTGAAGCAAAGCCACACCAGCAGCATTGTGTGTTCACCCGTGTACTTTGCTGGGATGGGTTTGGGACCCTTCCGGTGGAGGGGCTGTGTCACCAGTTTTGAAGTCAAAATGGTGCTGTGAATGGTTTTTCCCAGACCACAGAATGGTGTTTGTCTAATGGTTGAGTTTTTCTTTGTTGCTGTTTAGGTCAAATTTCTGAGTTTTTTTTTTTTTTTTTTTTTTTTTAGCGGTACGCGGGCCTCTCACTGTTGTGGCCCCT